>NW_010160330.1:0-6962 GCF_000695765.1 Mesitornis unicolor | reverse complement strand
TTCTGTGATTCTGTGATTCTGTGAAGTTCTTTCAGCTTCTATTGGTAGTCTGAATAATTGACTATATTTAATTAAAAAACAAAGTAAAAGATAGGTGTTTTAAGAATTCTGTTAAAGGCATGATACTTTTCTCTTTCACAAATTTCTGTATACACTCTGTGTATACTTTCACAAGTCTTGATCTGGTGGATTAAATTTGGAGCTTTTTTCCTCAGGGTGAAGGGTGTTTCTTTCCTATTCTGTGATTTCTTTCACTATGAACAAGGCAACAGACTAGGTTATCCTGAAAGAAAAAGAATGTTTTGAGCAAGTGCCTTTACCCACTGTGGTGAGAATCCACTGATTGACCCTTTTGTAGTACTTCTAGGACTCAAAGTTTGGTAGAAACAACTACAAGAAGTACCTTGCCTAGGCTCAGGCAAATCAGTTAGTAAATGAGATTTTCAGACACTCTGAGTATCCATGAAAGAGATCTCATTTACTAATGTGAGAATCTGGGTGCCAGTGCCAGATCACAGACTGCCCCTTAAATATACTAGGTAGATATAAATAGTTCTTACACTTACTGAAAAAGCCACAGAAAGTCACTATGGAAGTTGCTTGGTGCAGAGATCTCCAGAGTAGTGTATTTACTTAACTATATACTTAAGAAGAAAGCTTGAGACTGGTACAGGAAAATGATGCATTAGTCCCTGGCTTGAAGCATACAGAGTTCTGCTGAGCAACCTGGTGTGAACTGCTCAGTTGCTCAGTGAAGCTGGTAGATGAACCTGCCCCAGCTTCTGCTTGTGAAAATGCAGCCTTTGTGAAGCCGAAGTATTGTTATTTTTTGTGTAGGAGGGCTGATTCATTTCAGAGCAAGAGGTTTTGTGTCTTTATTGGCATCTCTTGTTCTGTGTATGGTATATACACTACACTTGTTTTGGAAAAGTTAACTCTTAACTCCTGATACATTCACACATTCTAGAAATAGCTTTTATTTTCAAAACATTAGCTAACATAAACATACACCCACTCGTCCTTGGCAGCATTGTTATGGCTTTGAACTGTTTATGTGTTGTTGAGAAGCTCAGTCAAGATGGGCACTGAGTAAATATAATAACTATTTGCTTCTCTAAATTACCACTGTGTAGTAGTGGTAGTGCTGGTAGCTCTTCAGGGTGGTTTGTGAAAGTAGTCTTCTTCCCACAGAAGTTCAGTCTTATTACAGCACTTTGCATGCTAGCCAGGAATAGGGTGCTCAGTTCAGCCGGCGGTGGGCACATTTGACATATGGCTTCTAGGTTTTACTTGACTCCTTTTTTGTGTTTTCTTGGAATAAGGTTCTTCTTGCCTTGTGGAAATGGGCAGGACAACAAGGAGAAAGATTACAATATCTTGACATTTCTTCAGGGTGTGTTCTGTTTGTGGAGTCCCTTGGACAGTTCTAGGGCTTCCTACTTGTTTCTTCCCTGTTCTTCATTTTCTAGTGAAAAGGGGTGGAAGAGATCCTAGATTTGTTTTACAGAAAAGTGCTTGTTTGTTCTTGTTTGGATAACCAGGAGAGGGCATCTGGATACTCTGATTACCAGTAGGTTTTCTTGTCAAATTTGTTCCATAATCATGGCTTCTCTGGCTTTGTCAGAAGGGAGCCCATAGTTGTGTTGCAGAGTGATGCATCAGTGTTCTGCCTTTGGTTCTGTACAGATTTAAGAGGTTTGTAGAATCATAGAATACCAGGTTGGAAGGGACCACAAAGATCATCTAGTCCAATCTCTCAAGGTAAAAGTATAGTTTAAATGAGATGAGTCAGCACCCTGTCAAGCTGACTCTTAAAACTGACCAGTGTAGGGGAATTCACCTCTTCCCCTGCGAGGTTATTCCTAGGTCTGATTGATCTCATGGTAAAAAATTTCTTTTGGAGTTCAATTGGAATCTCTCCAGAAGCAACTTGTGTCCATTACCCCTCATCTTTTCCATGTGACTCCTTGTGAAAAGGGAGTTTCCATCTGCTTGGTGGGCATCTTCTGGTGAGAGGAGTATTTAAAAATGGCCATCTCAAAATAGTTAGCAAATGGCACTTTACATTTTGCATCTTGCCTTTCCTGTAGTGTTCTGACATCTCCATTTCTGGTCCTCATGTGTTCCTGCTAGAAATTCCTAGTCCTGATGTGCTTAGGAATTGCTTTATTTGGAAAAATTAGGAAAGAAGTGGTGCTCTTTTAAATCCAGAAAATTTTGACACATACCTATGTTTGCCTGATGGTTATTTTTTCTAGTCAATAAGCAGTGTTGTTTTTCCCGATGGTAGCAGTGAGCCCTACTTAACCCTAGACCAGAACAAGCAGTTGTGCCTATAGTACAGTGCTCTTGTGCTTATATGGTAGATCTGATGCTTCCTAGAAATCTGTAATAAATCACTGACAGTTCTTGAGGAATCCTTCGAAAGGAGGCAGCTAGGTGCAGGCTGCAGCTGCCATAACAACTTGTGCATCTTGTGACCTGCTTCTACTGAACCCTCAGGAGAGAGGCCAGCTGGAAGGAAACTACAGGCTGGAAAAATGGTCTTGGCTTGCTGCAAATAGCCCAACAGGACTGGAAATCAGTTTAATCTGTGCATTTTAATTCCTTCTTTCTCCCTCCCTTTCTTCTGCCTTGCACCTTTATAATATTCTTTGATGACCCTTTCAGTCTATTTTAATATATACTTTCTAAGCAGGATGTAAAATCCCAGGAGATTTTTCTTTTTAAATGGCAGCACTGTGTGATTCAATGAATGAAGTATTCTGTTGTGAGACTACGCAATAGCTGAGAGATCATGCTATCTGTGGGTGGTAAAATGCAGCATTAACATTATTTTACACTAATGCTGCTCATTAACCCTCACCATTGTAGTTTCACTGGAAAAATGTGTTGGCCTGACATAGGCTAACATAATCAGAGTCTTTCTTTTATTCTGTGTTTGCACATCCTGTTTAATTAGGAAATTGCAGACTAGAAGATTCTTTCAGGCTGCAATAAGAAAAATGTCAGTATTAATCTACAATATTTGTCCCATTCACTAGGAGCAATTATGAGCTATGAATTATAAATGATAAATTATGCACTGCGGTATTCATCTGTACTGCAACACAATTCTTGTCCTGTGTATATCAAAACCTCCACAGCCTTTTTTCACCAGGAAAATGGAATACAGGTTTTCAGTTGTCCTTTAGAGATACTGGCTTTAACTTAGCCTAGAAGAGCCACTGGTCACAGTTGTCCATTTTATACCAGATGTTTGTGCTCAGGGACCATTAAGAACATACCCAGCTGCAATGCAGGCATGCACTTTGATTGCATACCAGGCTGAGCCCTCTGAGGTGCTAGATCCCTCAAATACCTGCACCTCCTTCCAGATATGCCATCTTGCTGGGGTAAATACAATGCCAAAACTCTGGAAAGGGAATCATAAGCCTTTTGTCCTAACCCTTCTACTGACCATTTGAGCACTTGCTCAAAAAACTGCTTTTTTCTTGTGCTCATTCTGAAATATTTAACTGTTTCTTTCCAGGGTAGAGAGAGGGGATTCAAAGCCAAGGGCTACTGGTATCCCCATAGTACATTCAGCATTGTGGAGTCTAAATTCCTCCGTGGATCTGACCCTTGGTCAGCCAGTTCCCAGATCTGTACTGGTATGCACTAAGATCTGTGCATATGGCTCAATACAGGCATGAAGCTGGAAGCCTTTCAGAGCACCCTGATAGCCATATGAAAACTGTTTTCAAACATAGATGTCACTGTTTCACTATGTTCATTGGCCTGTTTATCACTATTTAATGCTTCCTTTGATTACCAATATGGAATTGCTCTTTCACTCAGACTTCTCAGTAGAGGACTCTGGTATTACCTGGTCAGATTCAAGTTTGTAATTTAAATGTTTGAAATAAACATAATTTTCCTAACTTGACATGTAATTGCCTATTGTTTTTATATTAACCATCTCAGCTAGTTAAAATATAGAATATGTGCAGCTGCTCTGGAAGTCTGCCTCTAAACTGTCAACCAGATAATGGCATTTTGAGATAGTATTTTGCCCAAAATTACATTTACCTCAAAGGTAATAACTCTTCTCTGTCCCAGGAAGTGACTATGGGAAAGGCTTCTGTTTCTCAGCAGATCTGCTCACTGCATTCAGGGAGGATAGAATAAACAAACTTAACAAGCTTTTCCTCCTGTTAAACTTAGAGGCAGCTTGTCTAGAAGGAATACATTGAATCCAGTTTTTGTACATTCTTCTTGAAGTTACTTACTGAATGCCAACTTGTGTAAGTCCTTCAAAAACAATGGGTTTCCCTGTTCCTGCACAAAGGCAAAATGTTCCTTGCTGAATGTTTGTTATCATGATCATATACAAACAGGAATTAACTCAGCTTGCCTTTCAAATCTCATGCTAAATTTGGCCTTGCCAAAAATGACTTCATTTTAATGTGAACATACTGGTATGAAGGTTCCAGAAGAGTAATAAATTCAGAATGCCCAAAACACCTGCCTAAGAGACACAAGTGAAAAAAATATTTTACATTTTTTAAAAATACTGGGTTAGAGGAGAGAAATTGGAATATCTCAGTTACAATTTATAAACTCAGTTGCAATTGATACATTTCAGAGATGAACACTTTTACCAGCCAGAGATACCAGTTGTGCTTCTTTGTGACATGTATACACACTACATGTTGCCTTACTGTACTTCTGAGGCTTCCACTGCTATATACAATCTGTCGTCTTGGCAGCCGTGAACTCATGGTCTTCTTTTCTCTCAAGTTTGGCACAAGTGTCACTAGGTGGTGTGTGAAAGAAGTATATGGTATTGCTGTGACTGAGGAGGGATTCCTTGTGGAAATATGAGTGCTGGAAGTATTATGTCAGCTGGAAGTTTTTTTTTTCTACTTCTTCTTTAATTGTTATTTTTGCTTTATTGAAATGCACACATCAGTCTGCAAGCAGGCACCTTGCCACTTCAGCAGATGGGCAGGAACATAAGTAGCCAAGGGAATAGATCTGTATATGTCTCAAATGTGTGATGGTCTGATTCTCAGAAAGAGCTGTTACTGTAGTTCTTCCTAAGGAACTTCCTTGGCATATGACTATAAGGGAGATAATGTATTACCACTCAATTACTTCCAAAAAACAAGCTATCAAAAGTAGTGTGCAGTAAGGTTACTGTGCTTTTTGCTCTAATGAATAGGAGGCAGAATGTCTAGAGTTACCAGAAATCTTTGGTTTTTTTGTATTTCTGTGAGGGAAAGACTGCCATGAAAAACTAAAGATGGGTAATGTGCCATGTGTTATGTGCAGCTGAGTAGCTTGAAAGAATGATAGATTTACTTCATCAGCACTGCTTTGTCATTTTTAGTATTTAAAGCTAGTAATACTTCTAAGAACCTGCAAGGCTTGAAAGCTCTATGCAGCGTGCTAATATGTGGTAAATGATAGTTGATAGTCCTGTAGTCCATGGAGTGGTGTCCTGGTTTGAGCTAAACAGAAGGAATTTTCTATTTAGTGATTTTACTTTTCAGCTCAATCTCTTCTAAGTGGCGGAACCTGCTGAAAACTAGTAGCATTTTTTTCCCAGACAGTGTGTACTGATAATCTCAAGGTCAAGTGTCTCACCATGGGTGCTTTGTCTGTGCCTACAGGGTGGGAAGCGGATCCAAAACTGACCAATGAGGTATTCCATCTCACATACGTCATACTCTGTATAAAGCCGAGGGATCATGAGGGTCTCGACCCTTCTTCCGTCTTGATGTCCATCTATCTTGGACCCTTCCATCCGTCTCGAGCCTGCAATGGCCGAGGCCTGAGCAGAACCCTGCTGGTTCATCTGCCTCTGATCCTGATCCATGTGTTCCTGCATCCTGCTCCCACCTGCTGCTGAGTTTGGTCTGGGACTTTTCCAGTTCCCGGCTCTGCAGAGCCTCTGGTGACGTACTCGTCATTGGGGGGGGGAAGGGTGGGGGGAGGATTTTATATTGGTTTTGTATATATTTGTACATATCTGTATATATTTCATTATTTTCCTATTTACATTAGTATCCTGTAGTATTAGTATTATTGTTTTATTAAATCTGTTAGTTTTATTTTCCAACCCATAAAGTCTCTCTCCCTTATTCTCTTTTCTCTTCCCTTCTGGGGAGGGGAGAGGGGTTAATAGAGAGCATCTGTCCAGGATTTAGCATTTGACTGACCTAGCCCTAAACCATGACAGGTGGTTACAACCCAGAAGCAGATGATAGATAACTGATGCTGGAGCAATCAAACAGCTGGAACACAGGCATAGTTAACATAGAGACTCTCTGTCACAAATGTATATAATAATGTGTTTTCTTTAAACCTGGTAAATATTAGAGATTTTTCATTTAAAATAATTGTTTTAGAACGTTTCCTTTACCAGTAAGTTTTTAAGCCTCACAGCTGTTCCACTCAATGAGAGTATAAAGAAGTCTCAATGTCTATACCTTTGCTTAAGTGAAAGAGCTAATCACTTCTCCATTTTTTGTCCAGAGGGGTTTTTCAGAAGCAAGAACACATTAGAAGTTCCTTTTTTTATTATTATTACAGTTATTTTCTTGTTAGCCTGTTTTCCTAAGGAAGCTAAACCTTTGTGATTAGACTTTGTGGCTGCCAGGCCTTCCCATAGTTATTAAATCTTTTTTGTAATTTTCAACTGATTTCAAGGGGAAGGAAAAAAAATCTTAGAATGAAATATACAGATCTAATGAAAGCTAGTGGCTTTGTAGAAGCAAAAGCCCTCACTGAGAAAAAAAGACAGACAACTTAGCTGTTAGATGTTCTGTTCGGCAGTTCATTAGCCAGCCAACAGTCGCACATACAGTTGCATTATTAGCAACTGTGTGAGCAATTTTTGCCTTGTGAGAGTGTTGTCTGAGGGTGCATATACACAAGTCTATGCAGCCAGATGGGATTCACCCCAGGGTCCTGAG
>NW_010160329.1:0-729 GCF_000695765.1 Mesitornis unicolor | reverse complement strand
AAGCTGAGACAGGCTGGGAGGACTGGGTTGAGCCAGCCCTAAGCAGACTGAGAATCCATAGTCCAGTAGTATGTCAGGCCCATGCCCGTGATTTTATTGCCATTATAGTCAAAGGTGTACTTCTGCCATCCTGTAATCTAAGGGTAAAATCTTTGCCCAGGTGCAATTCAGTAGGTGTGATGCCACCAGAGCTTTGCAAACAGTGTGCCTCCAAAAACGGTTTTGGTTTTTTGTGGGTTTTTTATTGTTTTTTTTGGTTGTTGTTTATTTTTAAACTGCCTTTACAAAAATTGATTTTAAAACAATCTTGCATTTCCAGTATTAGAAATCTAAGTGATCAGCTACATCATTTAAGAGGAGAAGAATCTTGAAATAAACTTTAGATTGATTGATTTTATTGCACTAATTTTTGTTGCCCAGTAGGATTAGAAGGAGCATGCTCTCTCCTTATGTTAATTCAGTATTGCCCTTGGGTCCCAGAATTCAATACTCTTCTTCAAGGACTTCTAAGTGAGAGGTAAAGGAATTTTGCCTACTCATAGAAGAAGGATGTGAATTCTTTTTCAAAGAGATGTTAATGATGAAACTTCTTGACTGTGAGGCCCATCAAGACACCTTAGAGTAAAAAGTTCTTCCTGTCAGGTGATTCTTGGTACCTGCCTGCATACATATTCTGAGCCCACAGCACATCCCTTATCCTTCGATTTGCAACTTACCCTGCTTTTGCAA
>NW_010160328.1:49476-53564 GCF_000695765.1 Mesitornis unicolor | reverse complement strand
CTGATGTTTCCATCTGTGGCTGCCTGAGGTGGTTTTCTGTTTAGTTTTCTCGTCAGCAGCACCCCAGGCTGGTTTGTCTATGCAGGAAACGACCTGATGTGGCGCAAAAATCCAGCGAGTGTAGCCCCCCAGGGCGCTGTTGGGGCTGTTGGGGAAGTTGCTTGCCCTCAGAAATACTAAATGGTGGCATTTGACACAGATTAGCTTGCATGGCACACACAAACTGACAACGTGCACATGAAAAATACTTTTGTTACCTGGTTAATACCAGAGTCATCATTCAGTTTGGTGAAATTACTACTTTTTCACGAAGCAAAGGTGGAGTCTGTGGCTATAATGATAAAATCTAAGGAAGGCCAACTGTGGGATGAAAGTTCAAAGTAACATCTCCAGAAAAAGGGCTACTTTCATGGTTTAATGTGTTAGAATATATTAATACAATTATTAATAAAACAGTTTTCTTCTTAAATGCTGGACTGTTCACAAATGCACAGAATATGTATGGAGGGTGGTCTCTGTTAGTGGACATCATGGTAGGAGTTGGATACTAATGTACATTTCAGAGTGAAAGATGTACAAAGCAAACCAAATCAATCCCCTTCCAGTAGCATGGTTAGAATTGCACAGTATTTTGAAGGTGCAAGACCTAAGTGTTAGGTACTGTTGCAATATATTCAGGAAATAAGTAAAAATAAAGAAGTGTTAGTGGTGAAAAGGTTTAGGACCACCATAGCTGCTCGGTCATACAGATCCTGTGGAAAATGTGAGATTGCTATATGGTCTTAGCTAGACCAGGTGAGTTTAATTAGCTCCAGTCCAAGAAAGTTTAAAGACTGTGCCAAGCTGCGTAGAAAGGAAGAGATTAAAAATGCCTGTATTTCTGGGAAACACCACTAACTAATGTTTATGTATTATGTAACATAAAAACCACGGCACTTGTGTAAAATAGATGAGATCTAATTTACAAGAAAGATTATTCAGACTTGTTAGATCCTGTGAAACTTTGATTGCTACTTTATGCTCCCCTGTGGAGCCCTTGAGCAGGTTTGGCACTGCATTGCAGAGCCTCTCCCACACCCTTATGCCATATGTAACCTGTGGCTGCATAGTGGCATCCAGTTTATCCAAGGGATAACAGAATATTAAAACACACCCCATTTCCTCTGTCTAGGCTGCTAGTAGAGCTGGAACTGAAAGAGCCAGAGAAGGGAGGGCTGGCATCCTGTGTCTGTGTGGATTCAGGACCCCTTGCTGGCGTGCAGCAACCTGTGTGAGGTTTTGGATTCCCTGGCAGTTGATCTCATATCAGTGTGCACTACTAAGGCATGCACAGTATGTTTGGACTGGTAGGAAAAGTGACTGCCTACCCTCCATCTCATTTTTGGAGGCTTTTCATTGCGCCAGAAGGGTGTCAGTTGCTACTTTAGTCCTGATATTGAGGCTGAAGGCAGACTTGTGGTTGAATAACTTATGTAGCTCTAACCTCTCCAGCAGAACAATGCTGGTTTACAGTAGGTGAAAATCTGGCTTTGATATATTTGAACAAATAAGGTCAACTGCCTTTTGAGTGCTTAGATTTTCAGTCTCTGGCAGATTTAGCTACAGGAAATAAATGCTATTGCTGACTGTTTCATTTGCTTATCTCCTGAGGTTCCTGCCTCTACCACAATGGTGCAAGAACTGGAAAGGAGCTGCTTGGTCCCTGGACCTGTCTCTCTTTTAGTCTGGTTCCATTCTCAGGGTATTAAAAGCTCTCCTTTTCAATTAGTCAAAGTATTAACTGTAGAAGAAACTTACATTCAAATATATTGATGTCTGCAGCCTAGCCTCTAAAAATGAATTCTTAATAAATGTTTGGTTCCATATAATATCATATCATATCATATCATATCATATCATATCATATCATATCATATCATATCATATCATATCATATCATAAATCTTGACAGAGACTTCATTCTGGCAAATTTTCAATACATGTCTCTAGTACATTTTGTTATTATCTGTTAGTGACAGTGGGAGTAATAAGCAATGACTATATCTTGGCTTTTGTGAAGGATTTGAAAAAGAAACTCTATGGTCAAGCTTTGTCGAAGTGTGCATAGTGCAGCAGCTCCAGAGTGAGACGACACACTCTTGAGTAGTAAGAGTCCTGGATGCCAGGATTCTCAGTAATAGTACAATGATTGCCTTATATTAAACAATCAAATGTGAAGCTGCTTATGTGGGTGGAATATACTTGAAAACCTTATGCCTTTATTTTGATATGCTGTGTTAAGTCCTACATACACACAAAAAAGCACAAAGGACCTTTTATTTTACCATTATAACTGCTCATGTATCCAGATACAGTAAAAACAAATATGTGAAGCCCAAGCTTTCCGTTACAGAGATCAATTGTTGTGTGAAAATCTGGACTTTGTTTTTCTCTAACTGGTGAAGTGCAGATGGGAGAGAGAAAAAGAAATTATTTGCTGTAAAATTACTGATTACTCTTTATTTCCTGCAGTATCGGTGATGCTATGTAGGCAAAAATTGATATATTCCTGCTCTGAAGAGACCATATTAAGTCTCAGAGAGGTCTGAGGATTTTTTGATAATCAGGACCTTCAAAACTATCTATAACACATAGCAAAGGATGAAAAACTAGAGGTGAAATAATAGGAAAAGCATTCATTGTAAAAAAAAAATAAATATTTAAGATACCTTTGAAATACCAGAAAAGCAGAATGGGGAGAGACTCAGCAAGTCATCAAGTTCATTACCTATCCCAAGGCAAGGCCTGCTATTCCTTTGTCATTTCTGACAAGACAACTGTCTAACTTGTTCATAAAAGTCAGCAGTGTATCCAGGCAATCAATTCCAGTGTTTGCTGGAAGAAGTCCTCCTTAATCTCTTAACATGATCCTGAATCCTTCTTGCTGCAATTTAAAGCCATTGCTTCTTAATTTATTCAATATGAAGAACAGTAAAAAACTGTCTCCCAATTTCCCCTGTTTTCTTCTTCTCTTTAGCCTAAGATAAAAGGTAGAAATTGTGTTTTGTGGACTTCTTTTTCTTTTCCTATGAACTGTCCCTAATAGGTTCACATCTTTCTGAAAGTGCAGTGCCCCGAGCTGAACACCAGAAGCCTTACAAAGACTGAATAAGACAAGATTAAAAGATTACTTTACCTGTCATGTACACACGACCATTGTTTATGTTTCATAGTAAAGTGTTTATGTGTTTCACAACAGCATGAGGCTGGCCCAGGTTTAATTGTTGAACCACTATGACAGTATGAAGCTTTTACAAAGGACAACTGAGATGTCATTCTTGTTTAGTACATTAGCAGCTGATTGTTAGATTTTACTAAGTATGACCTTCTACATATCCTTTTTGAACTTCATTCTTGTTTTGTTTATCAGACTGTTTCTTCAATTCAGCAGAATAATAATGAATCCTGTCTTGAATGACATGAGATAAGGAAGAGTGAAAGAGCCCGATAGGACACATGGGAAGGGTCAGTACAAAAAGAAGTAGGATTGCTACCCATGCTTAGAGATTCTTGGATAGGATATTGCTGATGAATGATAAAAAAGACAATCTAACTGGAAATAAACAATGTTCAAGATTGTCTTATTCGACAGTATTTATGTATCTTGGGGGTTTTATTTCAGTACAGGCATCAGGGCTGTTCATAAGTATTTCTCAGTTCATGTGGTGAGTATCAGCATGCCTAAATGTGAGGAAACTTCTTTGGGGAGAAACAAAGCAGAAGATGAGTACAGGGATTTCTGGTATTCTGTATACTTTGAGCATGTTTCTCCTTAGTAAAGAATTCTTTTGTACTTCTTTGCACTTGTCAAAAGGTACGAAGTGATATAGCCTTAACTGTGCCTGAATACAAGTACTTTTGGATTATAGGTAATTATATGTCATGTCTTCAGTTTTCTATATGGTATTCTGCATTGGTAGGATTCTGTAAAAGCTACTCAAATGCCTTGGAAGCCATTAAGTGATGAAAGACTTGCTAAATTAGTCCTTCTATTACTTTGTTAGAATATGATAGAACAGCAGACTTATGTTAGATACATAAGTATCATA
>NW_010160328.1:49214-49463 GCF_000695765.1 Mesitornis unicolor | reverse complement strand
GTTCAGAAACATCTGCTAGTCAGTCAGTATACACGAAGTATGCTCAAAATAAATGGAGCAAACCAAGATCCTGAATAGTCTGTAGAAGATAACTAGGGCCAGAATGCAATGAGTGGTGCAATTTTGGAAGGAATGAAAAGCAGTTTTGGCAAACTGATCCCTGTTCCTTGTCTGACTTAAGAGTTTAGTAATTTATTTGTTTTTAAAAATGTGAGATTGCTCTATAGAGATATATATCAGGTGATTGTT
>NW_010160328.1:28125-49152 GCF_000695765.1 Mesitornis unicolor | reverse complement strand
AGCCTGGATTACTGTATTGGTTGAACTTTGGACAGGGAAGTGCATAGGGCACATGAAGTAAGCTGGGCTGAACGTTAGAGTATTTCTCACCAGAAATGGTGAGGCACACTGAGGCTGTTCATTGTGGCTGAATACTGAAGCAGTTGGATGAAACTGACTACACTACAATTGTGTACTTGTAGCATCCAGCAGGAAAAAGGAGAGAAATTCTCACACAAAACTTGTGGAGTATTAGTAATGGGGTGTCAGCACACCTCATAGTGAATGTGCAACACATTGTATGTGTGCTCTGTCAGCACGTTTACTGCCATTTTGATACCAATTACTTTCATACAACTTACTGTGTAGAGTCGCCAAAGACACACCTCATACTGTGCATCTTACTGATGTATCTTACTGTGTGTCGTACTGATCAAAAGAACAGTACAGAAAGGAGGTTTAATGGCAAAAATACTGCAGGAACATTTTTAGTAAGGAACAACCATGACATGATTTCCTTCCTTTAAGTTTATGTGCAAAAAATAGTTAAGCTCTTTCACAGAGCACCATGCCCCTCTCTAAGCTAATATATTAACAGAATCACAGAATATTAGGAGTTGGAAGGGACCTCTGAAGATAATCCAGTCCAACACCCCTGCCAGAGCAGGAACACCTAGACTAGGTCACACAGGAAGGCGTCCAGACGGGTTTTGAATGTCTCCAGAGAAGGAGACTCCGCAACCTCTCTGGACAGCCTGTTCCAGTGCTCTGTCACCCTCACAGTAAAAAAGTTTTTCCTTACGTTCACATGGAACCTCTTATGCTGTGTGTGTGTGTGCTGCAAACCTGTGCTTTCCATTCTGCAATTCTGTGACCATATCACGTGTACCCACACTGAAGGGCTTCTAGGCTTGCCCATGCTAGTGCTATACTAACCAGGACAGGTACTTAGCATGTGAGTTAAATGCTTCTGTGGCTACACAGCTGGTGTTACTGAGCTAGTTTAGGACTAGCTCTGGTCTGACTACATAGACTCATAGAATTGTTTAGGTTGGCAAAGATCTTTAAAATCATCAAGTCCAACTGTAAACCTAACACTGCAAAGTCCACCACATGAACTCTGTTGCAGTGACATAGGCATTACGTATAGCAAAACAGGCTTGTGTGAGAGTGCCCTGAGACTCTTACTGCTGCTGCTTATTAAGAGGGCACACCTTTCTTAAGTGTTCCAGCAGTAACTTCCTGGATTGATGGGAGAAGAGGGGCAGGCCTACAAGATGCATTTCTGGTAGGAGCAGAGATGTACAGTGGTGGCAGTTGGGTTGCCCAAGGGATGGAACTTTCCCTATTATCAGGCTCAGATGAACTGAGTTTACTATTGATTTCTAGTGTCTCTGCACAACTGTGACATTCAGAGGCAGATTGCTTTGGGACTGGAAAAGAAATAGATGGTAGATTGCTGTTAGGAGCCCCAAATGGCTGACCTAATGGTTCCTGTATAAAAGACAAGACTTGAATTCACATCATTTTTATTGGAAGGGGATCTAAGCTGTATAATCAGCCCCGGGATTGTTCTATTTTGATACAAGCCTATGCAAAGCTTGTAGTTTATAATCACTATGGAAATTTTTGAAGTAGTCAATTGCTCGCTGTCTTTCTGACTCTTGGTATCCATAAAATTTTCCAGGGAAGGTTTACATACCTACAGAAATTTCACCCATAGATGCATGTGGCAGATGCAGTACTTACTTTTCTTAGCTGCTTGCTTCAGATTTCTTAGCAGTAGTTAACAGACACCAATATCTTTTCTCCTTCTGATGCAGTGGATCAGATGTGGGGAGAAGTTGATACTCCCAATGGTGTGGCTATCTGCTGTACTCTGACTTCTCCCCAGAGACTTGCTCTTCACATTCTGAAGAAATTGGTAGCTCAGGGGTTTGTAAACTTGTGTAATTCCTTTTACTGTCTCTTGCTGTTCCATGTAATGAAAACAGCTTTTCCCCTTTGTTTCTTTTCCTGTGATCTACTTTTCTTCAGCTCCATACGCATATTTGGCTAAGTGTATCCTTATTTTCCTCAATTATCAAACCATGCCCTTTAATTCTGACCTTGTCACTGACACTCAGTTATCACTTACCTGCTGGACTGTATCTTGTGGAGTCTAGCACTAGCAATTGTTTCTGGTCGGGAGAGAGAAGGAAAAAAAAGTTGTTGGTGTCCTTGAACCTCATACAGTTTTATTCTCAGTCTGCAATGGTCATCACTGAAAGGTTAGAATTTGTCCTGGAAAGTTTACAAGTCTCTTTTCTTCTTTTATCTTCATTATTGTTGTGAATTTTGTTTTTCAAAGTCAGTTATTCCAGCAAAATAAATGTTTTGGGTTTTTTTGCTTTCTCAGTTCCTGAAGTATTTCTTCTAAGGAAAGACATACCAGGAAATGTATTAGCAATACCAGTTGTGTTGCACCTATTTTAAGTCCCTATGTCTTTGCTAAAATGATCTCATGTTAACTGACAGGAAGAAAAATGTGATGAATTCTAGATATTCCAAGTGAGAGCTTTCATTTATGCTAGGAAAACCTTTGTGCCTCGTGATAAGTAACTGCTGAGAAACTGCATAGAGAGTGCAAGAGGAAGTGATGATGGAGACGTTATTAAACAAAAAAGGTAAAGAGACGGCTGGAAATATATCCTGAACAAAACATTTCTTTATTACCATCTAAGAATGAATCAAATCAACAATAAACCAGCTGTTGTACTTTTGGCAGAATGTCATAATAGTGATTTGAAATGGTAGTGAGTGTTTAAGGACAATCTTAGAAGAGTGTACATCTTGGCTGGAGTGCAGCCACAAAACCTTATAGATTTTGTAGTAAAGAGCAGGGGAATGTATGAGTGGCTATTTTGTCAGTTTGTTCTGAGTCTCAGGCCTGTAAATTGGAGTGAGACTGTATAATTAGTCTGTTATGGACCTTAGAGTAATTAGGGGGAAAGCAGCATTTAATTTGTAGCCTAAAGCACTGAGTTCTTTCTTTATGGGTTTGGTTCACATAATTTTTGTTTTCTGTGGTATATAAAGAAGCAGCTGCTCTGATTCAGTGCTGACATTGTCTTTCATGGCTAGGATTGCCTCCAGTTTTTGTTTTCGGTTTTTTTGTGGCCTGGACCAAGCCTGTGCAAAACCTCCTATTTTTTTCTCTGAATTGTATTTCTGAAAAGTGCACCTTTCCACAGATACTTCCAGAATGAAATATCTAGTTCACTGTGAAATTGGTTTGGACATCTTTAGATAAGTTTTATATCTAGGTTCCTGTGTTCTTTCTAAGATTAGGTTTCTTGATTTTCCTCTTGAACTTGTTTTTGATCTGTTCCACTCTATGCTTAGACTGCAATGAGATACATTCAGTTTGTATGCAGCAAGTTTTGAGTTCTTCTTGTTTCTGCTTAAATGTACACCAGTACTTTGTTGAGCATGTGAGATGCTACAGTCAGACACCTAGAATTGTTGTGGCTCGTTCTTTCTAAGATTAGGTTTCTTGATTTTCCTCTTGAACTTGTTTTTGATCTGTTCCACTCTATGCTTAGACTGCAATGAGATACATTCAGTTTGTATGCAGCAAGTTTTGAGTTCTTCTTGTTTCTGCTTAAATGTACACCAGTACTTTGTTGAGCATGTGAGATGCTACAGTCAGACACCTAGAATTGTTGTGGCTCCTTCTGGGGTGCTCTGGATGTTGGATGACAGCAGAAGTGGTAGAACCACAAATACATTTATGGGGCAAGCAGACAAAACTTCTTAAACTGGTCAGGTGCAAGAGGTAGATGTAAAAGTAGCAGAGAAGAATGACATCTAGATGTATATAGGAATGAACTCAATGGTGTAGTGTTCATGTTTGTGGAAAACAGTGACTGTTTTTCTTTTCAGTGATCTTGCTGTAGGAACATGCACTTAAAACTCTTGTCTTTTGTGGTCTCTGGCATGGTGTCGCCTTAGTGGATGCTATTCTGCTTACTCCAGTGTATGAATGCTCACCTTCTTCCCCCCGCCAGAGCTCCTTTATGCTCAACTTCTGGAGTCACATACATGAGACTTACCCACTTGGGGTATTTGAGCTTATCTATGTTTGGAAGCCTCTACTTCCAAGCAGGAAGGAGTTTTTAAAAAAAACCCACACCCAATGAACTTGAAGAAAGACATTGGGGTGAGAAGAGAGTCTGATGTCATGAGGTTATGAAAGGCAACTGACTTGGAAGATAGGGTTTTGTAAAATTTTCTTGTAATAGTAGGAAACCGTAAAGTCTAAAAATTCAGTGTACATACAGCTTTAGTGCTTAAGCACCAAAGGCTGATAAAGATTTGGGTTGGTTAATAACAACAAAAAATTACATCTTCTGGTTGACTGAAGGACTCCTGCGGTTAATAATGCCTGGCCTGAGTGGCTTGGGTGTGAATGAGAATATAGACTGTGGTAGTAAACAAGAGAATTCAGGCCTGCAAAGCAAATGGGGTATCAGGAACTGATTTTTGCAGGGTGATGCTTATTTGACTGAATGGCCCATTCTCTGTCTTATGGATGTTTGCAGAATATGCTTTAGAAAGGCAAAAACCCTCAGCTTTGTAAATAGCTGCATTTTTCATTCTTGAAGTGATGTCTAGAGGTTTGCAGTACTATCAGTCCAAGCATTAAAAAATGAAAATTTATTTTCTTTCTGTCCTTTTCTCTGAGTAGAATAAGAAGGTATTTTTAAAAAAACCCCAAACAACAACTTTATAGATTTAACAGAATCATAAAATGGTTTGTCAATGTCATGTTTTCAGATTTTCTGAGGTAACAGCCAGGCCTGGAGTACAATGTTGCTAAAAATGAGAAGTAACAGTATCTTACCAAGCTGGTGGCTGCTGGCATAGAAGGAAGAAATAAATTCAGTAAGCAGCATTGTGAAATGTTGAAAATTTCTGCTTCCCTATAGTACTGGTATATAGTACTCTGAGGTGAGCTTATGCTAGCTGTCTTCTATCTAGACCTCTGCTTTATCAAACACTTGACTTGGTAAATGAGGTACTGGTCTGCACAGTGTAAAATCCCACTGATGACTGTGCAGTGTGACACCCCCTCTCAAGGACTGCACCAAGTGAATGAAACAGGAAATTCCAGCAATGTTTAGCTAGTGTAGCAGCACCAGGAAGATGCATGAGGCAGTAATAGTGTCAGTGAGATAGCAGGTGGTAATACAGTTGTCAGTAAAAAAGCAAAAAGGTGGTAATAGGAATAAAACTCCAACAAAGCCAGCTGTAATATACCAGTGTAGCAAACTGTTAAAATGGGAAGGGCATTTGAGGTATTATACAAAACCCCACTGAGGTGAACAGAAGCTTCACCAGGCTTCTAATCAGATCACTGTCAGGCAACCCTGTGCCGCAACAGTGAACTTAATTTGTAAGTAGGACGCATGGAAAAAAACCTCACTTGATAGAAACTTGCCTACAGTAACCAGTGAAGACAGCTTGAACAAAACATGGATTTGGTTACTTTGATTCACTCAGGCAGTCATCTGACTAGCCCATAAGGGAAGTAACTGGATCTAAGGAATTCAAGTATTTCAAACCTGGTTTTCTGTTCTTTACAAGAAAAGTGGGAATTTACTGCTCTGATGTAGTCCTGATCAGAAAATGAGCCAAGCTGTTACTTTCTCTTCCTACCACTTACCATATATTTTTCTTGTGTTTAACACAAACAATAGGAGGAAGAGTTGGAGAGACAAGTTTAATCTCTTGTGATTGCACAGTAGAGTGCTTCCTGAAAGTAAAATAAATATACAAAGGTTTTAAATACTTTTTTTCCTTTTGAATGTCTTTTCAGAGGTAAATTTCTGTCCCTGCATATGCAAACATAAATTTTAATCTGCTGTTTTTCTCTGTGTAATTGTGCTAAAAGCAAAACTTTTGCCCAGGTATGGCAATTAGAAGAAGCCTTGTCAGAGCAGAGGGGGAACTGAGGTTTATGTGTGGCTCTTTTTCCTTGAAGATTTTACTATATTTAGCTATGTACACATTTTAAATTACATAAACCTCATGTCTTCTCTTCCTGAAGGGCAAAGAAGAGCATACAAACTCTTTAAGAAGCAAACTTCCTGTTTGTAACCTGGATATTTGTTTAGTTTTGCCTGTGTTTTTCTTTTGATTTGCTTAACTTCTTCTGTTTCAAGGCACTCTTAGGTGTTGTGCAGGAGTTGCTGTATGTACCCATCCTGCCTGGAGCATTAGTTGCTGCCTTTGACTAAGTCCCTCCTGCCACCGGGAGCACATGGCTTAGCTCTAGTGACTGTGCACTTGTGAGCGAGGAGGCTGTGCATCCAGACCTCTGGGGTTGCCTCTCTTCTAGCTTGAGAAGAGACAGTGGAATACCTGAACTAAGGGCATCACTGAAGGCCGCTACTGAGAAATGCAGGTGGGCTGAGCTGTACCTTTCACCTCTGGGGTAGCTGTAGATCCCATCTGCTGCTGCTAGGTGCCCAGTCAGCAGATCAGGATGCGTAGGAGGGGCGCAGGGAAGGAAGGAAGCTGCAGCACTCCAGCAAATGTGTGTAGTTTTCTTTTTTCTTTTTTTTTATTTTGAAAATCTTTTTTGTCTAAAGCTAGTAGGGATACAATCTGCAGGCTAATGGGAAGATTCATTTTAAAGTACACATAAATGAAAACTCATTATTATGCCAATTCTTACTATTGAAGAGAGTTTGCACCACATCAGCTACTTACAAAGAAATTGCAATTGTGCAGTGATAGGTTATAACAATAGTGCCTCATTAGTCTAAAATACCTGTGTGAGAGTTCTAATGAGGAGCTTAAAACATTGTTCAAACAGCACCTAATGAAGTTAATGTCACCCTTGAGAGTTGAATAACAGTAGACCTGTTTTTATAACTACATTAAGTGAAACTTGAAGATGCAAGGGTATTTGGGGAAGGTTAAAGGAACTTGGCTGATTTTGATCTGGTCTCTGTTACCAATTAATGCTGAGTGTTTGAAAAGCCTTTTCAAGATGCCCATGTCATTCAGATAAGCGAGGTAGGAAGAGCCTTCAAAACTTCAGCTCTTCAGTTTGGCTCCAAGACAGGACTGTGTCCTTGAGGTCCCTAACACTTAAAATCAATGACATAAAGCTATTGTTTGGCTCAATTTGCAGTAGGTAGCATTGCTTAATGAAGCTGAACCATGGTAATTTTGGTCCATTCATCTCTGTATTGTAGGTATTCCTCAGATGATGGTAACTGGGGGTAGCTTTTTAGCAACTTTCTTTACCTATCTGTTATAATATTCTTAAGAGAATTTTTCCTATCCCTTGAATGAGACTTAACAAAATATAAAACAGATCAATGCAAAAAAGTTGGAAACTTGCAAGAAAAACATCTGTATTAATCATTAGTATATGCAGAAACATGTTTGAAAGTATAAGGAAGTGCTTTTAAAATCTATACTAGATCTGAAAATCTGCAACAAGCATTTTGTACTTTCCAGTGGTTATATACGTTATAACTTAAAATTAGAGGAATTGGGATTTCCATCCAGAGCATTACTCTGCATGATTCTGTAATGAAAAATACCTATAGTGAACAGAAAACACAACAAGCTACCCAGTAAGCTAATAGCATAAGAAGCCCAAATAAATTGTTGATGTGTCCATAACGATCTTTTATGTTTAAACCTAGGTACAGATTTGTAGGTCAGTTCACTATGCCAAGGTGTCAATTTATTATTGATAATATAATATAATATAACTGTAAGTGAACAATGTCTGTTTGTGCTTAAGCAGGAGACTGAGTGCAGTGTTCAAGTAAAATTGGAAACAATACTGCTAGGCTTTTTAGCATCTAGCTTTAAATTCCTAACATGATTTTAAATTACTAACAATTTTTAATTATAATAAATATTACTCATTAATTTGCTTTCTGAGTGATCTAATCTGGTAGTAAATTATTTGTGTTAAGGAAAGACAGAGAATATCACAAATAATATTTTTTTTTTGCTCACTTACTGGCTTTGTTGGAAACCTTTAACATTTTTGTCAGTTTTATATCTAAAAAAAGAAATTAAACCTCTGCAGTCAAACATAGAATCAGCTTTGGTTTATAACCTAATAAGTGCTTAGTTTAAGAAGTTTGGGTTTATGTCAACCATTCTAGTGTGCGTTTAAAATTCACTGTGTTATGCTAAGTTCTTGAAGTGTGATAATAACTTTGCATATATAATAACTGTGTATTGTTATTCCAGCAAGCACTGGATTTGTACTTTGCCTAAAATATGTTCAATCTAACTGTTGGGTTCAGCCTTGTCCCTGAGCTTCCCCTTAGAAGCTAGGAAAGGTAGACTGTAATGTGATTCACTGATCATCTGCAATTGCTGTTTTGAATTCTTCTCCTCTATTTAGGCCTTCAGCAACAAGACAAGTATTTTCTAAATTCTGTTGAAACTGTTAATGATTAAATCTTCACTGTTTTTTGTTATGACTCTTATCTGATGTAGTCAGCTGTGCTTTATTGGCTTAGTACTTTCCACACTTTTCTCTCTCCCCCTATTCATAGTTTCCCTATGACTCAAACCATTATTCCTCCCCTCCTAAGCCTATGTGTATATAACTTTTTTTTTCCCAAGTGTGTAACTTTCTTTTCCAGGGAGAAAACTACCACCTTTTGTGGTTCAAGTGCCATTTCTACACCAAAATTTTCTGAAAATACTTTTTTCATGGTATGTCCTTCTCAAGGGTTATGGAAAGGCATAGACTATTACTTTGAAATGAAGACAAAATGGAATAGGCCATCTGGAAAAAAAAAAGTCTCCCTCTTTGTGTGCAGTGAACTTGTGACATTTATCAGTGTATAAACTGGAAAAAGTTCAGGAAACAAAAGGTCAGGTTCTGTTCTCTACAATCTAAACTTTTGGTTTGTTTTTTTTTTTACCTACAATGCAAATTATATTTTCTGTGTAAGTTATTTTCAAACATGTTGACTGTTTCTCTGAATTAACAAAGTAAGAAGACTCTCCCATGGTATATATTTAGTATTTGGTTGAATAATATACGTTATCACTAGAGCATTCTAGGCCTTGAATTATTTTAGAGAACAACAGTTAAAAAAAGAGAAAACATTTCTCCAAGCTTGTAACATGAGGACAAGGTTTAATTTTCTGATCTAACATTGCCTCAAGAAAGAGTTGCAGTGGAGCTGGTAGCACTCACACAGCTGATAGGGAGAAAGCTGATAAAATATTCTTCTGAAGCCTCATCCTATTTTATTCTTGGTTCAACAAACCTCTTCCCCCGCTGGCCCCACGAGTACTTTCCTAGTCTTACTTTTTTTAGCTCAAACCCGCATGTCCTGACTCCGCGGGAGAACAGCACCATCTGGTGGGTCCAGGCACCGTCGTGGCCTGTGCTGGAGGCGTTTGCTTTCATCGTCCCGCCGAGCCGGCGTCGGGGTTTCCACACCGGCGGAACTCTCGCTGATGCTGGCGCTGCCGCTTGCCTGGATTAGCGGCTATTACAAACGATAACTGCAAGTCCTGAAGTCAGTTTTGAAAACAGTACTGCAAAAATGTACATGAACTTCCTACAGCTTGAGGTGAGTTCAGTATATTTAATGATCCATGTATTTATTTGTTCTAAAAAATTACTCTGATAATGTTTCAGTTAAAGAGCATCCTTTAAAAATATTCCCAATTTGAAGATGCTCTTAATTATTTCTGCAGTGTAATTCTTACACTGTTAACACAGCTGTTAACACAGCTTTTCAGCAATGGTTTTTCTCCCAAAGAAAACTTTTTGTTCTGTGAGAAACTTTCATTAAATGGTGCCTAAATGTAGTTTATTTTTGCAAGAATAGAAATTAAAGCTATTTTAAGGAGTTGAGCCAAGAATGTTGGAATGAACGAGAAATTTGAAATCTGAAAGCAGCCAGATATCAAATCAGGTGCTTGGTAATTTACTTGTTGTGAGTTATTTAATAGTTTTAATGCAAAATGACAGAAAGTGAGAAATTTACAAATCGAAGTAAGTCTCATATGTGTTTTCTTTGTAGAAAAGGTATGTTTATTATGCTGCTCTTTACTCAACATTGTCTACATTCTGTGATAATACTGCTTTTTCTATATCTGAGATTATTGGATAACAAATTAGAATATGTGTCCCCCTGATATGACTAAGCACTAGTGAGATCCTCCTACATCAGCTGTAGCTCATATGTGATGTGGATGTTTGTGGTTTGTTAATTATAAGGGAAGCTCTAAAAGTTATGGTGAATAATTCATACGTTGCATAGTGGTTGTGGTGAATAATAACTCACTTCTGTGAATTGATAGCTTGAACCTTCAGAAAAAAAGAAAGGAGGGGCAGAAAGAAACATTTAGGCAAGTGTATAGTTCTGGAAGGCTAGTTAGCTGCAGAACTGCTGAGCCTATGGTCAGCTTTAGCTGCATCAGCTTGCAGGGTTTAGTTGCCTTGTGCTTTTTTTCTTTCTTCATAGTCCTCCAGGAGGCTATTTTTCATCACTCAATTCATATGCACAAGCTTTAAAATACTAGGTGTTTGGTATAGTAAATCACACATCTGCAGTGGAGAGTGACACATAATCAGATTCCAACCTAACTGCAAAATGCAAATGTTGAATGTCCTGAATATGATGGGAAAAACGTATAATAAAAGGAGATTTAGCTCTGGAATCTGAATTTAAAAACATGAATTGTTTTTGTGTATGCTAGGGAATTCATGCTCCTTCACAAACCCTTCATGATAACTGGGTAATCCATTGTTTTCTGCTTTCTGGAATACACTTGTTAAAATGATGTACACTAACCCAGACTGCCTATTGTATGATATAAGCTTGCAGATGGAGATAATGCAATAATCTGACAGTAGATCAAAGTTGGTGTGAGACTGTTACCGACCTTGCATTTGGAAAGGGCCCATTGATAACAGTGCTTCATTTGCTAGGACAGTGCACAGACACATGAACAGGACGGTTCTTTGAGAGTTGTTGGTTCTTTTGAGAAAAAAATGTGCTCTTGCTGTACTTAACAGACCAACTGTCTTTGCAATTTCACGTTTAAAGTTTCAAATCCCCTTGCCTTGCTCCAGCATAGGGTCCCTCCTATGGGAGATAGTCCTCCATGAACTTCTCCAAAGTGAGCCCTTCCCACGGACTGCAGTTTTTGATGAATTGCTGCAGTGTGGGTCCTTTCCATGGGCTGCAGTCTTTCAAGAACACACTGCTCCAGCGTGGGCCCCCTGCAGGGTCACAAGTCCTGCCAGCTAACCTGCTCCAGTGTGGGCTCCTCTGTCCACAGTCCACAGTTCTTGCCAGAAGCTGGCTCCAGTGTAGTCTCTCCATGGGCTCACAGCCTCCTTTGGGTGCATCCATGTTCTCCAGCATGAGTCTTCCATGGGCTGCAGGTGGGTATCTGCTCCACCATAAACCTCCATGGGCTGCAGGGGCACAGCCTGCCTTACCATGGTCTTCACCATGGGCTGCAAGTGAATCTCTGCTCCAGTGCATGGAGCACCTCCTCCCCTTCCTTCTTCACTGACCTTGGTTTCTGCAGGGTTGCTTCTCTCACCTATTTTTACAGTTCTCTCCCAGCTCCTGCTGTGCAGCAGTTTTCCACCCCTTCTTAAATATGTTATCACAGAAGTGCTGCTGTTGCTGATGGGCACAATCTTGGCCAGTGGTGGTTTCATCTTGGAGCCAGCCAGCAGCAACCCTACTGGAAATGGGGGAAGCTTCTGGCATCTTCTCACAGATGCCACCCCACTAGGTTCCTTTCTACCTAAACCTTGTCATGCCAATGCAACACAGCTAAAGTTCAAATAATTCAGTTGTATAATTTCTGTAGCATAGCCACTCATCTCTTTCCCCAACTCTTTTTACTTCATTATTTGAATTAATTTTGGATTACATTAGAGAATCAGTGTGATGCTGCTTCTACCTGTTTGTCAAAGAGGTTTGTCCAGTTTGATCTCAAACAGGAATTGTTGTAGGCACTGTCTTCCATTTTGAAAAGTCTTGGGTGTTAAGACTTTTTGTTGGCACGTAATCACTATTGTCCTGTTGATAATGGACCTTAAGAATTTATTCTAATGTAGATACCATTTTTATGCCACATCCCTCCTCATCCCTCTAGACTGAGTAACTCAAGTTCTTTCAGCCTTTCCTGTTTTGAAAACATCTGATTATTCTTATTGCTGTTTCCAGCTGGTTCACATCTTTCTTGAATTAGTGCCCAGAACTAAGCATGACTCTCTAGCTGAGGGCAACTGTGTCACTAAAACGAGTGAAAAAAATGGTCATGGGTGATAAAACCTCTTCCATTATGCATTTCCTGTTGGATCACAAAATGCACCAGTTAACTCCTAGATCTCTTTCTGCGGTGCATCTGTGTGTGCAGTCACCTGTTATCCTTTGACTTTGCAGCTGATTACCTCTAAATGTTGAGCTTTGCACTTGCTCTTACTGAGTACTGCCTAACCTTCAGTGTAGTCAGTAAGAATTCAATTGATTAGGATTTTGAATTCTAACCCAGTCCTTCAATTTAGTCCCTTCCAGGTCAATATTACCTGTAAATTCATTCAGCATAGCTGTTACTTCTTTCATCCGAGATGGTAAAGAAATACTGAATCATTCTGGACTTGGGACAGACTTTTGTAAAACCTCACTCTGTACCCTCTTACAACTTTTCACTAACCTGCCAATAATACTTTTGCTTTTTAGCTTGTCCTACATGCTTCTTTCTCTTAAATTGCTTTCTTATTTCTTACAAGAACATAATCTGAAACAGCTTTATAATTGAGGCTTAAAGTCAAGGAATTAAGACATACTATTTCTCCCCTGTTCAGGAGGATCTATGCCCTGTTAGAAGAAGGGAGGAAGTGTGAATAGCTTAATGCTACTCCATGGGGCACTTTCTCATTCACTTTTTACCTTTGTGGTACTTAAATTTTCTTGTCCTGTTCTTGTCTACAAAGTGGAGGTAAACTAACAGGGCTCTGACTCCCAAGTTCTCCCCTTTATTCTCTGTTTTAGAGGTAGACACCAGGTGGTTTTTTTGTCCTCAGTTTTCTGAGCTGGTCCAGGTCCTTTATTTATAATTTATATTAGATTTGTTATATTAGATTTGTGCTATGTCACCTTTTTTGTTTTCCTCTTCTGTTATTTAGCAGTTTTCAGTTACTTAATCCCTTCTGTAATTTGGATGTAAAAGCAAGTATGCAAATTTGTGATTTTACAAGGCAACACTTTTTATTGATTGGCTTTCTGAAAAAAGATGTATTGTTCTAGGTTTCACATAAAATTAATACGAATTATTACACAACATATTACGTGTAGAGTTGACACAGGGATGAAAAAAAGTAATAAAACATGGGAGCTGCAGGAGTGCCTCTGATCCTGCTATCTAATATATGGCAAACCATTTGATATAAATCAAAGGCAGTACTACCTTTGAATGTAGTCAAGGTGTATACAGATACAGATGTATTTATGTGTATATAAAGATATACATATCTATCTTGAATATGTTAAAAGGTAGTATTACTTTTGATTCATGTAAGCCAGTTTGCCCTATACACGACAGGTCTGGATTCAGAGGTATCTAAAAAACCCCCACAGGTGTTAGAATTCAGAAAGAATGCTTATTTCATAGCAACATGGCCTTATAGTAACTCTTTCCTATTTTAATATATTGCAAAACCTTAGGAACATCTTTACATGGAAATGCTGTGAGCTAAAATTTATATGAATCTGTAAGATGAAGGAGTGGATATTCATTTGCTTAGCAATGGAAGCATGGTGGGAAAGAAAGAATCAATGAATGGACATTGGAGCTTTCCATGTATGTTGTGCATGGATATGTTTGTGTGTGTCAATTGGTGCTTCCATGGCTTCTAGGACCTGTAATCTCAAAACACTGTAAAATACAGGAAGAAATCTGTGACTTGCAAGAGGAGATAGATATCTTCATATGTTAATAAGTGGAATTCATACTAATTTGAATTATAGCTCTTGTAAAGACAAAACTGTAGAAAACCATCAGGACACACAACTGAGAGGAAAAAGCAAATGCATGGGAAAAAAAGTTCTTTTAAGTGTTGATTTATGTTTTTCTTTAGCTATGTATTGGCCTTTTGCCTACCTTTTGTTGTCGTTTCTACTGACTGCCAGGATACAAGTTAATGAAATTAGAAAAAACTTGGAAAAGGCTTAGCTGAACGCATCAATAAGCCATTAGTGGCTTCAGCAGATTCAGATTTTTTTTTTTAATTATTCATCTGGATCAAATAAAACTCTAGTACATTTTCTAGCAAGCATGAAGCATACCTAGAAACTCATTGCAGATATAGGCATTAGCAATTTTTTTCTAGTTGGTGCTAGAACCTTTTTATCTTCAAATAAGCCTATGTGTTAAATGAGCTTTGAGCCGCTATTACCAAGTGTAGAGGCCTGAGCTTTAGAAACATTGTGAATGCTTTATGAATGCTTTATTGTGAATGCTTTAGTTGATCGACATGACTGAAGACATGAACCTATGATATTGAAGTAACCTTGTAGGCTCGAGAAGAGAAACTTGGTAGCGGAGAAGGAAGACAAAGAAGGAACTGAACATAGCAAAGTAGAATAGAGATAGAGTTAGGCGAGCATAGCTTTAACCAATCATGTATTAACTTAGCCGGCGTGGACAGCATGTGCAAGATGTATGCAGCCGATTAGGAGTCAGATAGACGCGTGTACAGAAGCTGGAAATGTATAAGAATCATGCTTTGGGTGTAATAAATCGGCTATCAGAGCATCATATTGGTGTGCTGTAGTCCATTCCTCACATGGACCCCAACAACCAAGGATTACTTACCAGGATTTATTTTAGTTCTTGTTTGTTTCCCTAGTTGTTCATTTGGTTCCATTTTAACAAGCAAGTAGTAACTGAAAGCTTTATGGACATGCAGTTGGGATAACATGAGCTACTTTTAACACTTACCCTGCATGACAGTCCCTCAATCTGTTCACTTCTAGTCATCTGCTTCACATCAAAGAGAGAGACAGCGGACGTACATACTGCTTTGTATGCAAGCATGTGTGGGTACAAAACCTACACACTCACTTCTAAAATGCAGTCACTTTTTCTCTTTGTACTAAAGTAAATTGTTGAACTTCTTCATGTCTTACTACCACTTCACTTATTTGCCCATTTCTCTCTGTACATATATATGAGGATATGAGTACATGTATTGAGTTTTTTTGTAGGTCAGATTCTTAATTTCAAAATAGTTAGGGATATATATCCTCTCCCATCTCTTCAAATGTATATTGAGTGGGTATACACATGCATGTGTAAATATATTTGGCTACAGCTTTCAGGGACAGTTGAATTCCAGAGTATCTAAACCATTTCAGGCAGCTGAACACAAGTAGCTACTAGTTCTGTTAATACTCAATTGTAGAGAGTCCGTTGCTGTTGAATGGTTTCAACAAATAATGTTCTTGCTGCTCTTACTTGGAAGTTTAAATTAATGTGTCTATGTAATTCAATGATTGTCTAAAATTTCAGTCTCATGATAAGGAGATATGCTCTATAACCAAATGGCTGCTAACTAGCAGGCACTTTCTAAAAAGTGACTTAGGTAGCACAAAGAACAGGTCACTGACTTCAAGAGACAATAAATAGAGTAAGGTGATAGCTTTATGGTTGAAGACTGTGGCACTTTTCTTTTGTCTAGAAAATGGTTTCTTACACCATTAGCCCAGTGCTAGAAGGTTAGAAACAGAAATGTTTTGCTTCATGTCTTAATCAAACTGCTCTCCAATTTAGTGGGAATTAATATAGCTGTTCCACGAGCTAAAAACAATTTACAAGCCCACAGGCTGGTGGAATTGTGATTCAAATCTTAAACCACTTAAGGAGAAGGTTGTTGTCTTTTTTTAAACCTTGCTACGTTGACACTTTAAACTGTATTAAGACCCCCTTTTTTTGGATCTGCTTTTTTGTGCAATCTAGTTTGTAACTCAATTTATTGCTTTCTTATCAAGTCCTGATAAAACTATACCCTGGTCTGTGTAAATAAAAGGTTAGCATGAAGTTCAAGGAGTAGGTTAGATGTAACAGATGTACAACTGCATGCTTATGTGCTGTAATGACAATCGACACTGTGCTTCCTATATAGCAGTACGGGGTTATGATGTTTGTGCTTGATTTCTCTTCCTGCTGCTGAAGGAGAGTATACTAGGCATTCAGTATATCCAAATACCCTTACTTCATCTACCTTCTGAAAATTACCACTAAAAGCAAAGCAGAGGGCTTGGAGCAGCAGCACTTGTAGAGCTGTAGTCCATAGATGTTCAAATATCCCTGTGTGACTTCTCAGCTCAGAAACAGAGACTTTGATCAGTCAAAAAGACTGAAATATATGAATGCAAGCAAAAGAAGCTAAATAATCTGGACTTCATAACTCCTGATTTCTTATGCAGTGGGTTATTTTCTAGTATAAAGGGTATTTTGTTGGTATTCAGGGAAACGGAGAAGACCCAAGTGGGTATATTACCCCATCATGATATGGGGATATATTTAGCTTTAGTAGTTAGTTATTTGCCATCATAGAGCATAGAGCTTTGTTTTTCACTTTGATGAAGTTATTGCTAAGCTATTTGGTTGTTATTTGTGGGTGTTATGAGAAAAGTAGTAACAGAACATATGTCATAGCTTTACGTGTTTTGTGAATGGACTTTTGGGCTGATTACCTTCGTTGATACTGGTTATTCTTACCAGGATCAAATCCTGAGATGTTAAACAAATATTCTGTAAAATCCAGTAGACCTCAGACCTTTAACTAGGGGATGAGTACTGTCTGCTTACTGGCTTTTTACTTGTTTGCTCTGTCTCCAACATTATTATAAAGCAACTTTGTGGAACACCTGCATATCAGTTAATCATTCACAGAGTCCTCATCTGATCGTGCCTGGAGACGAAACCACCCTGCCTCTTGCTGGCATGGTAAAGGTGAAGAAAGTAATAAGTAGTAAACGCACTGTAACAGCTAATGGAGGTTGTCAGAGCTTGGATGGAGGTATTCTTTAATTAAAATAATCATATTAGTCTTTTGGGGAGCAAATTTAAATAAAACTTCCCTTTTGCATCCTGGGAAAAAATGGAGTACGTAAAGTCTTTGTGTTTGTTACTATAAAGTAGAGAGATGGTTTTTATAGTCTGAAAAAACGAAGTGAAATTCTGGAATTAGGAAAGTGAGATGGTAGAATGTGTGCTCCGCCTCTATTGTGTGGTTCTCCTTTGCAATAAAAGGGGCCAGATCATAGGAACATTTTGATAAACAGTAAAAGAGAAGGCTTGGCCACGCAAATTAACTGCTATTTTATTCTAAACTACTGTGGACTGTAGACAATTAATACTTCACCTAAAACAGTCTGATGATCTATAATGACTAGGATTTGAATCCTGTAACATGAATTTACTCAACAAGATAATTAAATATCCAAAGTCAGTTCATTTGGAGGCTAGAAGGGATTACCTCTCTACACTTGCAGATTTCTGCCCTTCTATTTGTATGCATGGCTGTATGTCCTCAATTTTTTTTGATTATAGCTTTTCTTTCAAATCTCATACCTTAGCTTTTGCCATAGCAGTTAGGACTGTGAAGAGCTTTTTGTTGTCCTACGAACTGAGAGAAAAGAAATTATGAAATGCTGAATAAGTCAAAATGGATTTACATTGCCATGTAGAAAAGCACTCAGAAAAGTTAATTAAGCTCAGGAAATAGACAGCAAGATAATTAAGATTAGGCCTAATTTTACACGGCAGGCATTCTATGATGTTTTCCAAGAGGCTAAAGGGACATCATGTAGAGAAACTGCAGGCTTTCAGTCAGACTTTTGAAAGATCACTACAGCTGATGTTAAACAGCAAGGCAGACTAACGTGATGGGGCATATGTTTTCTTTTACATTTCTTTAAAAGTAAAATTCACAGAATCACAGAATCGCTCGGTTGGAAAAGACCTTCGAGATCATCATGTCCAACTGCTCCTGTCTACCCCCTAAACCATATCCCTAAGTACCTCGTCTACCCGCTCTTTAAATACATCCAGGGATGGTGACTCCACCACCTCCCTGGGCAGCCTGTTCCAGCTTCTGACAACCCTCTCAGTAAAGAACTTCCTCCTTATCTCTAACCTGAACCTCCCTTGGCACAGCTTGGTGGCGTTTCCCATATTCCCAATTGTGCCATAAAATTAAACAAGGACTAAATACACAGTTTTTTAGTATTGGCAGTGAGGTATCTAAACAAATCTGTTCCTGAAAAACAATAAACTTTAACACAAAAAACCTGGATGTGGTTGTTACTTCCTCTGCCAGACTAAAGTACACCCTGCTGTACTGCAGTTTATTATGCTCTGGAAAACTACTGAGCAGAGTCTTTTTTTAAATCAGACATACAGTGTTCACTGTCCTACCTTTGGGTACCTCAGGCATGCTGTAGTGTTTCATACACTGGCAGCGTAGCTTCCAAGTAGTGTCAGAAAAAGAAAATCCATACTGAGGCTGACACAAAACCTAATTACCCTCTTCTCCACTTTGAATTTTTATTACTAGGTACACTAGAAATCTTATAAATGAAAATGAGGAATAAATTACATGGAACTGTGGATTCTGGTTATTTTGTTCTTTGAAATGCTTCTCCTAATTCTGTGCATAGCAAATTAGTCTCACTTCTTATTAAGCTCAAATCAATTGTTCAGAAACCAGTGCTTTATTCTGTATGCCTGGGCTCACAGACCAGAACTGTCAAAACTTCCTGTATTCTGAGTGATTGATCCTAGGAAATATTTTATACTTTCTTTAACATTTTCCATCCATTAGTATTTGCTTATATTGATTCTGTGTTTTCTTGTGTAAATGGAGGTCTTGGTTATTTTTGTATTTATGTGCTTTTCCTACGGAGAGAAGTAAGCTAATAGAAAGTGGTTTTTTTATTGTTGTTTTTTAAAAAAATAACTAAATTCTCAAAAGCTCTATATACTAGAAATTATTTTCCCTCATATTTCCACATGTGATAACAGCAAAAGTGCAAATAAATGTGTAAAAATTAATTTTGTTAATATGTTTGAATATGTAAGAGGTTGAAAACTGAAGAGGTTTTATACTTGGTGCATGTGTATCAAACAAACAAACACCAATAAACCAAACAACCCTCAGGATGATGAAATCCTCTCTATGATGCCAGTTTTGTGGCATGGATGTAGATGAAACAATCTAACACATCTGAGTGTATTTCATACATCTCAAACATGGCAGTTTCATATCACTACTTTTTTGTACGTTTATATTGCTGGGTTCATGGTTACATGTAAATTTTATCTGTCATCCTAAAAATATTTCTAGTTTTCAACCTTTAGAGAAAACCTTGAAAACATGACTGAAACTATTTCTTAAAGGAAGCAAGCACTTCTTTGGATAAAGGCACCAGTCTGGCCTTTCAATTCTTAAAGGGGGCTTATAAGAAAGATGGGGATAGACTTTTTGGCAGAGCTTGTCGCGATAGGACAAGGAATGATGGTTTTAAACTAAAAGGGGGAACATTCAGACCAGATATAAGGAAGAATTTTTTTACAATGAGGGTGGTGAAACGCTGTAACAGGTTGCCCAGAGAGGTGGTAGATGCTCCGTCCTTGGAAACATTCAAGGTCATGTTGGATGTGACTCTGAGCAACCTAATCTGTTTGAAGATGTCCCTACTCATTGCTGGGGAGTTGGACTAGGTGACCTTTAAAGGACCCTTCCAATGCAAACCATGCTATGATTCTATGATTCAAAATCTTGCTACAACCTAATTGCCAAGTTTTTGGTTTTTCTAAAATGCCCAATTCATAATTACTTAAGATTGGTGATATAAAAGCACACTGTTAACTTGAGAGTAAAGGTATTTCATCTGGAGGTAGTTAAGTGAGCAGTTCTTGCAGTTAGTTCACTAGCTGTGGGTGATCAATCTAAATAAATCTGAGTTTGATACAGAAAAAAGATCGGTGGGATTACTGGAGGGGAGTTGAATCACAGTTGTTTATTTGAGAACTTCTTATCTGAACTACTCCATAGCCTATTCAGTTGCTGAAACAGTACAACAGTTATAATTTCATTTTAATTCAGAACTGGTTTGTTTCAATATTGCAGAAATGAAATATTTTGTTTAATATCAAGCTAGTACAGAATATTTCAAATCACTGTGTACTTCTCAGTTTACTGGAGACAAAGGAAAATCAGCAGATGCTATATTTCTTAAAGAATCCAAGCCTTAATTAATTTTAACCTGTGAAATAAAGAGCTCTACCAAAAAACTCCCTGGAAAGTTTATTTGGTGTCCTGGAAGTCAATGCTATAATTTTTATTGGATTGACTATAACCTTCATATGAAACAAAATGAGTGGACTTAAGCATTAAAAACGGAATTGAACCTTAACTGTGCTACTGCCCCAGCTCCTTTACAAAATGAAGACTTCATAAGTTGCCAGCTGTGCATTGAACAAGTCAAGCCTCTCTGCTTGCTCTGTCCCTTGAAATTCTGCTGAAAGCCTTGGATCCTTTTCTTCACTCATTTCTGCTATTTGTAAAGTTCATTGTTCTCCCCCTGAGACCCTCCTCACTGTAGGCGTTACAAGTAGACTGATTTAGAAGGTGCGATGTGATTCTCCGAAGTAGCTGTCTTGAAAACCAAACCATGTTTTCCTTCAGAAACAATGCTCCTAAGGCGAATGTACTCACTGCTGAAGTGCAAAATAAATGTATGAAACTAGTGCAGCAGTTCTGCTTATCCTGTATGTCCTCAGAGATGCTTTATACGTACCTATTATACACCCTCTCATCAGGTAACTGATTATTTCGGTATCTCTCTTGCCCTGTTTATACAGCAGAACAAAACTAAATACAGCTAAAGTATCTTGCTTACATATTTTGTGTTTTCTCATTATCATAAAACTCGTGTTGTCATCACTATTCTCATTATTTTATAC
>NW_010160328.1:5942-28094 GCF_000695765.1 Mesitornis unicolor | reverse complement strand
TTTATACGCGGCATTCAACCTCCTACCTCTATATGGCTAGTAATTTTTTCCTCTCTGAACTAGAAAACTTTTCCTTTTATGTCCTAACGTGAAATGAAGCACTGTATTTTGTGGGTGATTTGAAGTTGAACTCTTCTTTCAGTAGATTGTCTTGCTCTTTTTTTGTGGATATATGGTGTTTTTGAGGGTGTCTTCAATGATGCTAGGTACTTACTAGTGCAGATGCTTTCCCTGGGGTGCTGATCAAGTCTTGCACTCTCAGCATATTTCATGGATTCTTGTGTTCATGATGAGAAGATATATTTGTGGTTTTGGAAAAAGATGTACCCATTCGTTTAAACCAAAAGCAATTCATTTATATTTCACGTATGCAGCTTTTTTCCAGAACATGCTTTATCCTGAGAAAATGTTTTCTCTCCTAACAGAGTCCCTGGGAGGTTTTGTGTCACCATTACAGTACACTCTGTATGTTTGGCTCTGATTTTGTGTCCTGCTGCAGATATCAAGGCCTGCATCTCAGCACTGAATGTTTTATTGAGACATTGTTAATGAGATTTCTTGGGCAGTTATTTCTTTCAAGGGTGGCTTGACACATTTATTTGCTTCATGCAGCTGTTAAGAGGCTGAAATTTTAGCTGCTGATCCAGCTTTGGCTTTTGTCTGGCTTTGATACTGTGATAGAGCGATATGACTGAATTCCTGGCTCAGCAGTGTAAACATGCTGCTAGTGAACAGTAATCTGCTGTCAAAAACCTTGTTTCTAGCATGCTGTGAACACTTGTCTTTAGCTTGTACAGAGAACATCTGGAGGACACCCTCATCCTCAAAGTCTGAATTAAGCCTGTGGTGTGATGTCCTGCATGCATTTGCCATGACGATGACAAAAGTGGTCGTAAAAACCTTGCCTAATCCTCTTCTGTTATCCTCACAACAGAATCAATGCTGGGGATGTGTGTATTCATTTCAGTTAAGTCTGTGCCCTAAGGTAGTGGCAGGTGGTTGATATAATCTGTTTGTGATGGTCAGGGCAGTGACCATATCACCTGGGGATGCCCTGATCCTGCCTGAGGGCTGGCTGAACATGAATCAATTCCTGAATGCTGTGGGTGTCTACACTCCTTCCAATCAAATTTCAAATCAAATCAGTGGTAGTTTATATTAGCATGCTGTGTATTTCCCTACTGACATTCATATTTTGTCTTAAGTTGGCAAGGTAAAACGTGGGATTTTGTGTTTAGTGGCTGAGATGCAGATTTGTATTTCTTTCTGTTTTACTCATCTGTCATGCTGTCCTTGCTTACCGGGCCTTAGTAAGGTTCATCAGTCAATGAAGTCCTCCCTTTCTCTCTCCTCAAGTCTAGGAATGCTCTAAATTTCCGAGAAGTGTTTGGCTTTTGCTGCTTGCAGTGTGTTCCCTGGAATGTGTCACCGACTGCTGACTGCATGCTGAATATCTTTGTTCATGTTTAGCAAATGTCTGTAGTAGACCTGACTTGAAAGTCAAATCCAGCCAGAGCTAGTCATCTGTTCCTGAATAGCTTGAAGTATTTCACAGAGGATTCTGTATCTCAAAGACCTCAATGCTTTAACATACAGTGACAGTTTTCTCTGTTGCTGATCTTGATAGTTCAGGACATTCAATAGCTGATCCGTCATAGAATGTCAGATGTGAATAATCTTATAATCTTTGTTGTCTTTTTTTTTTCAATTTTTATTTCTTTTGGGTTTGTTCTCTCTGAAGCCATGGGACTAGTTCAGTTCATCAGCTTTCTCTCTGTTTTCTGCTTTCCCAGATGGTCCAGATCCTCTTGGCCTGCTGCACACCTGTTTTAGATACAAAGTCAGTAGTGTTCATCTCTGCTACTTTTTACTGCAGCAAACCTTGGAAAGTGAGAGCGCTACTTTTTCAGACAGTGAAGGGTTTCTTTGGGGCACTCTTCTGTGACTTTAAATATCTGGCCTAAACTCATGTGTTTTCTTAATCTTGCAAACACAGACTCATCTGTTCATGGCTCTTATCCCCCTTTTTCAGATATTTCTTTGGCACTAATGACTTGCAGAAGTTACCCACAGTTTTTGCTCTACTACTTCTGTTACTCTAATATCACAAAAGTCATCAGTGAACTGCATGCTGTATTGCCTAAGGTGTTTTTTTCTGGTGTAGTGTGTTTATGGAGTTGATGCTCCCAAATGTTTGATTATAATTTGCGTTGTCCTAATGCTTCATTTGTAAGACTGAATAATTTTATCTTTGGCTGCAACTTTTTCCCCCTTACATAGCTCTTTTTGTAGCTTCACAGGTTCACTGGTGCCCCACTGTCTATTTGGCATTCAGTTTACTATTTGCGTGCTGCTGCCTTGTCTTTTTATCTGGTGCTAGCCTGAGTTCTACAAACCCTTTATTTGTGCTATTTGCATTGCATTAAATGCACAAAGTCCAGAAATTTTCCTCCAAGATGCTGTTTTGCTTTCATAATGTGTATATATTTTCCTTTGCTGCAAGCTTTAGTGCAGTGACACAGCTACCATGTGGCCCACTAAGACAGGGCATTTTCCATTTTCTTTACAACAGCTCAAGCTGTTCATTTTGTTAATCTCTGTAGTTTTGCATTTATGCATTTCCTTTTGCATAGCTTCTGCCTTATTTTTTGCTTTTCTTGTATGATTAACACATTTTATCAGCTTTCGTGCTTTATGCTGTAAAGAAACGTTTTTCTCTCACCCTTTTTGTGGGTAAAAAGTGTTCTTGGTACTCTACTAGTCTGTATTTCTTCCTGGTCTGATCCAGATGTTTAGTTACGAGTATCTTTTATTTCCCCCCCTTTTTTTTTTCTTCCCCAGTTCAGTGGAATTTTCACTTTGTTTTAATCTGCAGATTTTCAAACTGTTTAATCTATATCCCCTTTTTGTCTGACTTCCTGGTGAAAAGAACCTGCGATCCAGCTATGTTCTCTTCCTGCTTCTTGTCTTAATAATTGCCTAGTTTTACACATATGGAGGATCATTGCTAATATGTGAAATCTTGTTCAGCATTTAAACTTAAAAGAAAACACAGCAGAGATACTGTAACAATTGAGACATTGTTCCTTTTACTGTATCATTGTTACTTGGCGCCTCCTATTGGGAAACTGTTGATTATAACGGTGTGTTCTTACGCTGCCAGCAAACTGAAATACTAGATTTTTTGACTTTCCCATCACAGGAACAAAAATTGTTCATAGGATTGTTTTTGTGGGTCAGGTTGCAGACCTCAGATGTCATGGGTTTCCTCCAAATTGAAGACATTTCTGTTTTACTTGCGTTTCTAGCAAAGAAACGATACAGCTTAATGATGCTCTCGGGGGCTGTTTTTAGGTAGAAAAAACAATTGTGAAGAAAGAAACTGATACACCGTTCAACTCTTGTATTAATTTCCTGAAATGGAAGGACTATTCCAGTAAGAGTATACACTTTCCTGAGAATTTTTTTGCATGTATTTATGTTTAAAAACAATTTTCTTGAAAGCTCTCTGTTGCATAATAAAACTAAATCTGAGGAAATACATAAAAATCAGGAGGAAGAATTATAAACTTAATCAGTGCCAACATCCTTTTGTCTGGAATTCAAGAAATGTTTTATGATACGTTACAATTTATCGACTTCTTATTTGATTTCCACCCTGAAGTGAAATGTTGGAAAGAGCACCACTGTTAACAAAAGGAGACTTTTTCCTTTTTTGTGACTGTATTTTTTAATCTTGAAGCAAAAGTTTGGAAGTGTGAGCGATTGTTTTTATAATTTATTACAAAAACATGCTGCATCTTCTCTGAGTACATGATGCAATGTGACTCTATGCAGCAGACCCATTATGCACGATCACATGTCTAGTTAATTAAACTTATAATTTTTCAGTTATTTTTCCTATGGATGTGGAGCATTACTCTTAGTGTAGTGGTGGCATCTGGTGGGTGGAGGTTTTTAAGAATAAAGAATGCAATGTAAACATAGTATCACAGGAAACATCTAAGATCATGAGTTTCAATAAGAAGTTATGCTGCTTCTGAGCTATACAAAACCACACAATCAGCATGAAGTGTGGCTAATCATTTTAAAACACCTGTACCTGCTGTATCTCTTTAGTTTTTTTCCAGTTAATTCTACTATGTGAAAATGTAACCAAGAGTGTGTTTTCTCCAACATGGTATCTTGTATGCAAATTACACCAAAAATTTCAGGCTTAAGCATGGATATCTGCTGGTTTAGTTCCTACTGTGATGATTTAATAAATAGTTAAATTAAATGTGTAATTGTAAATGAATATGATGCCATTAGAATAATAATTAAAACCTAAAGTTGGTATTAATACCAGAGTTGGACAATTTCTTCTACTGAAGTCTAACAAATCAAATCCTCATTTTCCTCCTTGCTTGCTTGCACTTGGCTTTGAGTTCCATTGAGAAACAGTAATATTTACTCTGTGTATATGTGTGTGTATTTTATGATCCCATTTGTATATTAAGGCATTTGTATGGGTTAGTAATGCATATTAGATCTGGATCTTGGAAACAGTTATGCTTATACTTAATGTGGCATCCACAGCTGAACTAAAAGGGGTTACTTGCTTGTCGTGAATTGTGTGTTAATGCTTGGAGCGTTAGTGCCTTATTGTTTTGTGTAATTCAGTTCTAGTTCAGTAGAACTCAACTGTGTGTTAAAGAAATCGCACTTGAACTCAGTTTGAGTTGATGGAATTCAGAGTAATGTTGCTGACACACTCTGAAAGTATCAGGAATTTCTGGAAAAACACTATTTGGTGGAAAGAAAAACATTTTTTTCCCTGGAAACACATGTTTCAGACGATTTTCTTTTAATTAAAGATGTTGGACCTGCTAGGCTGCTCTGGAACTTCAGGATCCATGGTCAGTGGACATGACTTCAGGACAGTGGCTTAGCAGCTTCTTCTGCCAGTTCCCTCAGGAATCACAGATGCATCTCATCAGGTCCCATGGACTTGTGAACTTCAGGTTCATCAGATGGTCTCAAACCTGATCTTCCCCTACAGTGGGTAGGTCTTCATTCTCTCTCTTTGCCTTCGGTGACTTGGGTAGCACAGCTTGAACACTTCCCAGGTTTCCTTCTGGAGAGGACCCACATTTTCCCTAGTTTTCCTTTCATCCTGACATACAGAAACTTTTCTTGTTGCCCTTTTTGTCCTTGGCCAGATTTAATTCTATCAGGGCCTTAGCTTTCCTAACCTGATCCCTGGCTGCTTAGAAAACTTCTCTTCCTTCTATTCCTCCCAGGCTACCTGTCTTTGCTTCTACCCTCTGTAGGACTCCTTTTTGTGTTTCAGTTTGTCCAGGAGCAACTTGTTCATCCAGGCAGACCTCCTGGCATTTTTGTCTGATTTCCTTTTTTGTGGGATGCATTTGCTGAATTGCATCCTATATTGCCCATTTTTATCTCTTTTTCTTCCCTCTCATGCTTGCTATATGAAAAATTTGGACAAACTGTAGAAAGCATTGATCAAAATTACATTTCTTCAAGCACTTGCATGAAATGCTGTAATGGTATTTAAGTCCACTTTTTGCAGAATTGATCTCTGCTAGCTTACAAAAGCGTAACACAAACTACACAGGAATAGGCTGTTAGAAGTTGCAACATAGTCCTCACTAACCTGCTGTGGTCAGTATCTTGTCTTGCATGGAATGGATATTGACCAGACAGTCCATACAGACCTTAGTTACCAAGCCCAAAGCTGTTCTTGCAGAAAAGTAGGAATGTACCCCCAAAATTACTGTGCAGAGCTATGGATGACACTCCCGATATTGATTCTGGCTTTAAAGTATTTCCATGGGTGATTGGATAGCATGTCATGTTATTTTACTAGTTTAATGCAACTGTTATCAAGGTGGTGTCAGGTCAAGGTAAAAGCAAAGAAAAATATCTCGTTCATAAAGTCTACACATCCTTGCTGCCTCACTTGTCTGTGTTTAAAGACTCAGAAGACTCAGCTTAATTGTGATTCTCTTGTTTGCTTGTCAGAATTTGAGTTCCTAAAGACTGCTCCTTTTCTCTGTCTCTGTATTAAGAGAGTAAGGTATAGATGCTTTCCTGGCCCATGTAGTTAGAGTATTGGCCCTCAGGCATATACATAGCCTACAACTTCAAAAGAGAAACCTATATTGGGAATTAAGGCAAGGACTTTTTGTGTTCTTTCCTTTCTCTTTGAGAATCTATCAGCTCCATCTTCTTTCTGCCCTTCATGATTTCTTAATCATTAATTCAATTAGAGTAATTCTGTCTTTCTTCCCAACCTTTCCTGATGAAAGGCTAATATACTTTGGGTAATTAATGTCCAGAAGAATATACAGAGCCCACTAGTGACTGTCCTGGTGCTTGACTAAATCCTGAGCAGTTGGTTTTACCCAGTATGAGATAGTATGCTTTTTCTCACTGACAAGTAATGTTATTAAAATCCTGATGTAAAGCATTATGAATCCTATATGAGTGCACCATTTGCTAATCAAAAGTTACCACTTGAGTAATGCAGCATGTTATTTGGTCCCATATGAGGCTATCCTGATTGATGATAGGTTGGTTGTGACTTGTTTTGATGCTATGTTTGATGGATAACACAATAAACATACACTAGTTAAAGTGTAGGTTTTTCTTGTATAACATGCATAATTTTCTCAATCATTTTTTCAGCCAGCTGACTTAGGATCTGGACTGAAAGCAAAACTATACATACTTCTTAAGCATGTTTGGTTTTATAATCTTGTTACTGAAAGGGAAATTACTACTATGATATGGTAGGTAGATAAGGTTGCAGTCACTACCACTTTACACATTTGTCTTCAGATGCTTTGTAGGAAAAAACATAGACTCTGAAACTTGCTGGGTGTTTGTGAAAACTTTTAAGAAAATAAAGTTTTGACAAAACTGTTTTTACTATTAAATAATTCCAAAAAAGTATATAGTAAAAAATACACATTCTCAGCTGCATTTTTCTTATAACTAATACCAGAAATGTGGGACATAGACAGTTGTTTTTTGACAGAGCAATAGTTCTTATTTATTACATGCTTTGACTGTTGAAGTGAAAATTGGTTTTCCTTTGGGTGAGTTATGAACTATACTTCCACATATTTGCCTCAGTAGTCAGATTTTTCAAAAGAATGTAGCACCTAGCAGGACACAGTAAAATGCTAGGAGCTGATGCATACTGAACTCTGAAATTCTGGCCCAAGTTCAAAGTGTGCAACTAAAAAATGTACTTCATATACACATGATACTTCCAGCCATGCTCACAGAGCAGGTGCCTAACTGCTCTGAAAAATCTATGTCCATGAGCTTGAACACTTTCTTAAAATTAGGAAAATGTATCTATTAAAATAAGAGAACATAAATAAGATTCCCATTTTGGTGTCATATGGCAAAGGTTCCACATGCTGTAGCTTATCAACAATGGGAAGCGTGGTTCTGTAGGATTTATGTAGAGATGTGTGTATTTTGGTTTGAACCAACTGCTACCAACATGACCAAGTCCTTCCAAAGCAGGACATCCTTCTTCACTTTTTTTACACTCCTTTTAAGAACAAGTTGTTTTATAATACGAACTGAAACTTTCCTTAACCATCACTTAAAAGCATAGGAATTATTCTTATCCTTTCTAAGCTTCTGTCTCCTTTTCAACTTTCTCCTTGCTCTGTGGAACATAGCCTCTTCTCAGCCTACTTTAGGACTGCCACAGCTGTGAGACCTCCAGAGGCACTCACTGTGCTGAACTAAGCTGAGCCCGATAGGACCTGCTACCAAACACGAGCTTGCTTTCTGCTTCGATGTGGAGTCTCATTGCTTAGGAACCAGTGCAGCTGTAAGGATAGTGAGCCTGAGCCATAGAAGCTTTATCTTGGTGCAGGTCTGTTGACTGTGGAAGGATTGCTCCTGCCTTTTAACACAGATGTAGCAGAGAATAAAAACGTTGAGACTTATTTCTTTGTGAATTGTAGTGAAAGGGTATATTGCTTTTATCTTCTACATTTAGTGAGTTCAGTGTATTCTTATTCATTAGGGAAATTTTATTCATACTTACACAACATGTAAGCATTTTAGCCAAAATCTGCTTCTTACAAAGGGTCAGTCATGCAGTCATTATGCAGTCATCCAGGACTGTGAAAGGCGAGGAATGTAAATTATGTGTAGCAGGGTAAAATACTTTTGCATACAGTCTCTGTTTCCCAGCTCTTCACAAATCTGTGCTCTTTGTCTTAGTCACTTTAGTGCCGCAACAGGAACCTGATTTTAGTTATATTCAAGGAGAGGGCAAATGATTGAGGAGGAGCTCTCTTACTATACACATATTAATTATAGCCTGTGTATACCTATGCATGTAACTTCTTATACTTATCCTGTTTATTTGACCTTTATAATGTGGAGGCAGCCTCTCAGAGAGTGATTAAGGTGACTTTTTAGGGCTAAATTGGGTGAAATAATGTGTCTGTGACTTTATTGGACAGCATGGTCACGCTTTTTTACTCTCCCTTATCTAGCCACTTAAGGTAAGCTTCTTAGAACTGATGAATTTGTAGCTTGGGTTCAAAGTTCTCCAGTAAGAGCTTCTCCCACCACCCTCCAACTGTTTCTCTAATTATCAAGTAGACAAGTAAATTAGGATCTCCCTGTCGTCTTGCTGTAAACTGAGGATATTCTCTTAATATTATTCCCTTTTGCCTAATAGAAACTCCCTCGATAACACAGGAGGAAGTGATGTTATGCCTTCTTCTTTTATTTGTGATTTGGTCTCACTTTTGGCATTGATGCCGTAGTCTACCATGAGTATTTGAATTTGGCCCTGAAGGAGTTCTTGTCCAGTACAGTACAGTGATAGCTTTGCATGTGACAACCTTGTGTCACACTAACACACAACATACATTAGCACACAAACCCAGTGATGTGCTTTTTATTATGACCAGGACAAAAATAAATATATGACTAGATAATGTGACAACATATTACAATTCCATCTGTAAGATCAAGTAGTGGATCCTTTTCAAAAGACCCAACAACTCAGATAATTTTTATCACAATTTCATAGGTTTACCAAGATTTTTTTCCATGTCATGAGTCATTACATCTTCCAGAGAAGAGTTCTTTAGAAGCTGAGAATCAGTTACAGGTATTTATTGCACATTGAGGAATAAATTGAAGAGAAAAGCAGGAAATTAGGAGGCATCTCAGTACCCATGAGTTATTACGTGTATGATTACATGCGTATTTTACACTAAAGTATGATACCTTCTAATAATGAGTTTTAGGAAGATCTTAGAAGAAATATAGGCAGAAAGATTATCTCTGTGCTGATGAAGTGATGCTGATTTAACATAGATATATGAGCAGATACTAAATAAAATCAGTTTTTTGCAAATCAAAGCGCTGCTGTGGCACTTCAATGACAACTGAAAAGAACTCTTTCTCCTCCAAGTAACACTTCCAAGTGCATGATGTTCTTATCAAACTAGCTGAGGCTTACGTTGTACAGAAGAGAAGCTGTCAACAAGAGCACTGCATCACGCTACCAGCTATCTTGCCACTTTTGTCTATTACCTTTAGTTAAAAGGTGTGATTTATATAACTTCATTTGAATGGATAAAGCATTTCTACCTGGAAGAAATATACATGAAAAGACAAATGCAGGTCACTTGTGAGTATACTGAGCACAATATGCTACTGGGTGACTAGATATCATAAAATTGACAGGAAATATTAATTATGACTTACTACTAAGAAACTTTAAATAACATTTACTTAAGCTGATTTGTTTCTATGGCATAAGTATTGCAGTCAAAGAGCTGTACAAGTGATGCTAAATGAAAATCAGAGCATGCCACATGGGATGTTTGGGAAGAGCATCAGGTTGGTTTGAAATTGTTTAGCAATTGTAGATAGGAGCTTTCCTTGAATAACAGAATGAAAAATGGTCGGCATCCTTTTCGGAAAGAGTAGGTTATTTTCCTAATGTTATTTAAACATATTCTTTGACTAGAATATGTTATTTTGTGAATGAAATCCATTCATTGATGAAATAAAAGGGAAGTAAATACCTTGTTTCCAAAATTCAGTTAACAGAAGAGAAGTAACACCTGAACAAATTCACCCAAGTAATAAATACACTAGGTCTAAATCCCCTAGCTGTTTTACAGTAAATAATAACTTAAATGTGGTCACTAGGGATATGCCTCTATCACTCCAGCTTTAGTAATGATAAAATGTCATCTGTTTTTAACAGAAAGGTGCCTTAAAGGAAAAGAAAGCTGTTAGAAGTTATATCCTGTGTGACATTCACTGCATGCAGTGAACTGCATTAAGGCACTGCAGTAATTAAAAGTAACTTCAAAGGAGCTTATTATTCCTTGATTCACAGTTACTCTGTCTATCAAGAGCCTTCTGGACCCAGGCATTATGAAAACATGGTGCTTCCATTACTTGCTAGTTTTTTTACTTATATCTTCAAAGGAGATGTAAACCTTTTCCAAACCATGCAGATGAAAATAATGAATAAAAAGGACTTACTGAGCATTTAGAATTAAAATAATTAGGCCACAGTGGATGTTTTCAAAAATTTAGCAGCTATGCCAGTATAAAATAAAATTCCTCATTAACTTGTGTACCAGGTTTTTCAAATCCAATGTTTACTTAACCAGTCATTTCTAAAATCATGTTAGTAATACTGATGAGTGAAGTTAACCATTTTAAGAAAATGTGCTTTTTTGTTAGGCGAGCTTGAGAAATTCTGGCAAGAAAGTAAGCATAGTTGGATAAAGTTTTGCTCTGTTCATGGTAGCTGCTAGTACTAAAGTAAGTGGAAATATTGTCAGAAAAAAGGCAAAGTTCTTTTATTAATATGCGGTTAGTAGTCTTAGGGACTGCATGGTGAATTGCAGTGGTACAACTCTATTGTCTTCTTAGCAGTCATGCTTGTTTGTTTTGTTGTTTAGAGGGTTTTTTTGGCATTTACGAATATTAATAACATCAAATTTGATTCAGCAAATTCTAACTCTTGCTGCAGTTGAGGAGTTGTGACTTTGGTCATTAAAAAGCAACTAAACTGATGTCATAGTATGAACTGCAGTGGTCTCATGCTTCATAAAATGTGCCATTTTCAACTGCCTCAGGATGTGGTGGGAAATTATTATTCTTGTTTTCCAATAGCTAAATATGACTTTGATCAGGTTTGCCCAGTGGTTTTCTGGATACAGTAGCTGGACAGTGCTGCCTTGACATGCAAATGGTAAATTGAAGACCAGCTTCTGTTTTTTAATGTCAGCAGACTTACTCTGTTACTTCAAATGGTCATCGTTTTTAAAAAAACCCTTATTTTCTTGCTTAAAACTGTAAATCTCAGAAATACTGCCGTGTTAAGTAGAGAGATACGGGTATTTTAAGTGTGAATATATAGGATTTTGCAATATAGAAAACTCAGAAAGCTGGTGGCAGAGGATACAGGCTTTTGTCAAGGAATTAATGAATTAGATGTCAATTGAAAGGGATTTCTAGATGGCTAAGTTTTACTTAAGTGAGTTAATCTTACCAGTCTGTGGAATCTCATTAGGGTTTGGTGAATTGTTTTATTGCCTTCAGATATAGGATGAAGGCAATGTTTATTTGGTTACTGGTCTTGGACAGGGAATCAAAAATGCTATTCTTAGCTCTTTTGTCTTGATCTGTCCTTGATATATGCTGTAATCTGTGTTTTGCTCATAAAATTGGAAATACCATGCTTTTCCTACTTCAGAGATAGGAGAAGTACAGAATGGTCATTCTGGGTGAAATTTTGGGGTCTAAGTTGGATTTCTGTTAGTGGCTAGTAGCGAACCTTTCTGTAGGAGTTATATAGCAAGTGTGCAAGTGTAGTTCTGGAGTTATGCATGTGAACTAGGAGAAGTACCTTGTTTTAATCCTGGTGGATGAATAATGTAGTGGGGTTTTTTCTTCTTTTTTTTTACTTTTGAATTCTTATGAACTTTCAGCATAGAAAGCATCCTGTGTGTTGGAAAGATATTTTCATAAAATCATCTAGCTTAATCACAAAATCTTTTGTTACTAGAAGGAACCAGTTTAGACACTGTCAGTCTATATACTTAAATGTGTTGCTTTCTGCTTGCATTGCACTGAAGATGTTCTGTCTGGTAAGAAGGAAGGCCACTTGTAAAAGATTGCAGAAGGACTGCGTGGCACTGAATAAGTAGGCAATAAAATAGCAGGTGATTATGGCCTTTCAAAGCTGATTCAGAAGGCCTGATCTCCTCCTCTCCCTGCTTAAAAATGGAAATGGTAGAGATGATTCTCCTAAATAAGTGTAGTGGTTAATATTACATGAAGTGTTTCATGATACTTAGGCTTCAGCCTGTGGGAGGAAATGGTATCCCCAAAGCTTTATCCATTTAGAGATCATATAATAATCAAAGTTTTTAAGCCTGGCAAGATGAAATCCCACAGTTTTTTAGTCTCCCTTTGATTAGGAGTACTTAAAATCTAAGTTGTACTTATGGATATGAAAAATCTGGTCTCAAGAAGAAACCTCACTCTGTCTGTTTTAGTATTATTATCATTCTGCTAGATAGGCAGAACTGAGTGGACAAAAAGACATCTGACATACTTTGCTAGCAATGAAAGATGCCTTCGAAAAAGAAAGGAGTTGAACCTAAATTTCCAGACTAGTAACTTAATGATCTTGCTGATGGAAAGAGGTCTGGTTTAATAATGTTTATTATTTAAATTGAATTAATTAAGGTGTTTCTGATGGATTTGAGGTATTACTCAAATGCTATTAATCTGTGAATGAGGCCACATGTCTTTGAATCTTCTGTTGTGCACTATGATCTGGTAGCCTGGCTGCATAGGTAATGCCTCAGGAATCTCAATTTCCGGATCAGCAGCAGCTTAGATACATCCTGGGATACTGTTACTGAGAGATTCAAGTAGAGTGACCTAAATCTGCTTTCTATTTATTTTACTACTCTTTGTTTTAGGAGTGTTAACAAAAAACAATATTTTAAAACTTTTATTTTCTCCCCAGAATTGTCCCATGGAGACAATCCCTGCAGCTCATATCCGGATGCAACTCATTTATCTGAAAGAAGAATGCCCTATATGTGCAATGGTTAAAACCAGTCAGACAAGCTTGTCAGTGGCAGAGTCCTATCTTAATATTGTTACTGCTTGGTTTCATTCTTCTTCTAAAGTGTGATTGAAAATAGATCGACAAACATATCAGAAAAGACACATGGCAGTGAAATACTAGGATTTTTGACTTCTTCCAATTCTATGTCAGTGGTTATCTGAGTGACCATTTAAAACAAACTGCACTACATGAAGAGAAAATGGTTTATGCTTTTTTCATGTGTAATACAATGTGGTGGCAGGAACCTTTTTCTTGCTACAAGAAATGAAGTAACTGCAAGAAATGTCTACATTTATACAGAAATGTCTACATTTATACAGGCCGTTAAAATAATTTTTTCATGCTAATTCAGATTACTGGGTTGCCTATGACTCTGACTGTTCTAGTTCACCTTTGCTGTATTAAAGGTGCATCTGAGGTCAGCTGCCGTTAACTGTACTGTTAAATATTGATTTAACAATTTGAATTAATGTAATTTTCAGTTGTTCTTCCCTACTTAATGTACAGCAGCTCTTCAGTGACCCAGTCAATAAGATCAATAGCACTTATGTGAAGTTCAGGCTATGGCTGTCACTGTCTTGCTCCGCCCTTCTCATTGCTCTCTTCACCCAGGGACAGACAGTTTTTAGTAAATGCACAATCTATGTTCATGCTAATAGGCTGTGAGACTTTGCTAGCTAGATGCATTCTGTGTACACCAATTACTTCTGAAGCAGGTTGTTTCATGCCTCATACTGATTTTTGTAATCATACTGCTCTTTCTCCTTTAGTGAGAGAAAAGATTAAACAATGAAGGCATCTTTTGTGCCTTATTTCAAGATTTTCTGCAAGCCCCTGTGTAACAGTTAACACCTCTTTATATAAGTAGAATTACATACTTGGTAATTTGTAAATAGCAAGTCTTTACTTAATAATACTTGTTAATCAGTGTGTTAGAGCTAAAAGGTCAATATTTAAAGACATAAATATGGCTAAGTTAAGCATGTGTTTTAAACATTTGGTTAAATGTCCAGGGTTGCTGTATGAGCAACCTGGAGAATTATGCTCCCTGTGGTCTTTTTCTGTGCAGTGTTGTATTTCATCCAGGCTCACCCACCTGTAAAAGAAGTATTCCAGGATGCTCTGCCTCTCCTTGAACCACCAGTGCCCAGGTGTGACAAAGATAGGGCTACAGAGAACCATCAGGAATGATACAGCTGCTGAAGCCACATGCTTTACATGCACAATGAGGAAAGTTGTACATTCCCTGGCCCCTGCTTTGTAAAGCTTAGAGAATGTAATTAGAGAACAATAATTTAACCTGGGAAGGCACTAAATTAACTGGAACAAGCACAATGAACAGAACCAAGCCTTTTGTTCTAGCTCCAGATAACAGAACAAAGCATGTAGTTCAATAGTAAAAGCTGTGTGTCTTTCAGCACTGGCTAACCATCATTGATTATATACTTTGAGAATTTGCCTGTTCATGGCTTTCCTTATATATTTCCATGTCGACCTGTTTTCTCAAAGCTGCATCTCACAGAGCTGTTTAGGTGACATGAAACAGAGAGCCCAAGAGCCAAAATAGGAGATCAGTGCAGGTATCCGGTTCAGATATGTCTATGAACTTGAGAAAGTTAAAGGATGGTTTCAGCAATTTACAAGTGTCTTCTATGAAGATCAAACTCTGAAACTGCCCTTCTCTCAGAAGAAAGGCTTGTGTCTTTGTAAAAAGAGAAAGCCGCCTTTGTGCTTTCTGACCATTCTCTTTCATTTCATAACCTTTCAAAAAGCCCTTTTAGCTGCATGGAATATAACGGATTAAAAATGCCTTAGGAGATCTTTGTTCTGAATCGCTTCTGTTGTTATTTGTTGTTCTAAGTTATTCTTAATGAAAATAGGAACCATCTTGTTCTTACAAAGAATTTTTCTTCTGTTTCCTCTGTTTTTCCACTTTCTGTAAGCTGACTGAGAGATATAACGATTAATAATTCTTATGTCCATCTGTACTTTGTCATTTGTCAGGTATCAAAGCAGCAGCATCAATGTTCTTTGAAAATTAAGAAGGCTGGACATGCAATTTAGATGAAAAACAATTACACTGTGCTTGGATTACACTTGCTTTTGGCAAGAGCCCTACATCTTGGAGAAAGGAAACAAAAGTAGCATTTTGTCTTAGTGAATTTTAAATAAGTGAAAATGTATGTGTATATGAGAGAGAGTTGTCTGGCAGAAGCTTTTTATCTTCCTCTAACTATAGCTTTCCTCTCTAGAATATGTCCTAGTCTGTGCTACTGGCATTGGCTGGAATAATACGCATTTCCCTGTAAGTAGTAGTGCTAATGATTGTCTCACTAGAATTTCTTTCAGATAATCTTTTTTATATTCATGAATAACAAAAGGCTGTGCATCAGTGACAAGCTTCACAACCAAAATGAAAGAGGATTATAAGAGTTAACAGATGTTGTATAGACTCATTTTCAGCCAGACCTTTTTTTTTGTCATGTTATCTGTATGGAGCCTACTGTGGTATGCTTTTAAACACTTCTAAGTGATCATTCTTAGATCTTTATGAGCGGTATTCATGAAAGTCTGTCTGATAAGAATACTAAACTGAATGCCATCTCTTTTTTCAAAGTACCTATTCAAAAATACCTATGCAAAACCCATTATATATTACTGTTTTCTAAAGTCCTGCAGGCTAAGAACAAATGTGTGATGGACTGTACTGTTTTTGGAAAAATTGCCTTTTAGGGAGTATATAGGAGCAAGTCCAATGGTAAGCATGTATTTTAGTGTTATGGTTTTGGTTTTTTTTTTTCCTGAATGGGGGCCATAATCTGTCCTACAGCACTTGTAATGCTGTTCTGAACAATGTCAATAAGAAACTAACAATGTAAGTGTCTGTCTTCCTTAAGAAAGTATTTCCTCTGAACTTTAAAGCTAACCATATAAACATCAAGAAATTCTCAGTGCTTGATATTAACCATGTGACTGAAACATAATAAGATTTGCAGCTTGCCAGTCTTGTACAGCTTCTACTTGAAGGTTGTCAAATGTTCAATGAGGAAAATATGTTTGCCTTAAAACTAAACATAATACACTCTTCTACTTTCTTTCTTATTTTTTTTTTCATCTTCAATAAATAAAATCTAATCTGATGTCAGAATTATAAGCATTTATCAGTGGATTTAGAGGAATCTGAATGTAGAAATTTCTTTAAAATAATGTTTTTCTGAATTCTAGCTATAGAGTATGAGATGCAACCTAGACAAATTTTATTCTTGGCTCCATCAGTGGTTAAAAAGACTTTTCAAATTTGATCTGGATATCTGGTCCATACAAGAAAAGGAGCACTGAAGCTTTTCTGTTTTGTATTAAATTCTTAAACAGTCATTGAAAAGCTCACAAGCTTTGTTGTGATGAGAACTTTTATCTGGATGATGAGTTTTTGCTTTCTCTTTAGTGAGTAACTACATGATTAATGGGAAGCAGACAAGAATCAGCTAGAGCTGTTTACAGAGTGCCAACTAAGGATGTAGCTGGTGTTCTTATGGAGGATCCAACTTTCTTTTTGCTGTAGAAGAATTAGCCACTGTATTACTTGTTTTAGGTTTTCAGTAATGTAGGAACCAACACTTCTCTCTTTTTTCCCTTTGTTACAATTGCCCATAGGAGAACAATATGCAAGTCAAGACAAAAATTTCACTCCTGTGGGAAAAAAACCCCAACATTTGTGTTGCATTTTGAAAGGATGCCAAACTACCATGAAAATGGGCTAGAAGTAGGAAAATCAATTATTTGTTGACCCATTCACAGTCACCAAGAGAGAAATTGCATGTATTACTTGATCTGAAGAAAGATGAGATATTCAGAGGACCCAGGACTGGAGAGATAGATGGAAGATCATGCTCAAACCCACTTCCATTGACGTGGAATCCTGCATCTGAAATTTATTGCCATGCTGAATACTATGACTATAACAGCATGGTCAAAACTGGGTATTCCTGTGTATCGACCACCATGTAAGGACTTATGTGATATATATGCAGGTCGGATTCACTGAGCAATGGCAGCTGTATGGTTTTGTGTGTGCCTGGAGGTTCTGTTAAGTGTGAGGTGTTTTTCAGTGTACCCTTACAGGTTAGCAGTATGTTGTGGTTTAATCCCAATGGGCAACTGAGGAGAAAATTTCTCCCCTGCAAGGGAGGAGAAAATATAACAGATGGCTCCCGAGTCGAGACAAAACAGAGAGGGATCGCTCAGCAAATACTGCCATGAGTGGAACAGACTCAACTTGGTGAAACCAAAATGATTTCATTTGTTGCCTGTCCAATCAGAGTAGAATAATGAGAGTCAAACCTTCATGTGCTAAGAATTAATAAGTGCCCTGAAAACTTCCCTAAAGTGGAATCTGAATTATTCCTGATTCATGAGAAGTAAAGCCTCTGAAGAAGGCATGATGAAGACGAATGAGGAAAATTGAATAATTCAATGGTAGTGCTGCTTCTGCTACCATACAGCAGTACATGAGACAACTGACTTGCTTGCTGATCGGGGCATGGGTTGACACATGCCTGAGGAACTGCAGCCTGGTACTCAGTACAGGATGTGGCTTCTGCCTGAAGCTGGGTGCCTACCCTCAAAGTTCAGGCCGCAATACATTCTGTTCTTGTGCAACAGCACTGAGCCCAGCAAGTTGACTGTGAAAGTTGGTTCTAGTGATAGTTTGAGACTGGTGGAGGTAGTAACATTGGCCTCCTGAGCTATCAGGATTTGGTAAGCCATAGCATGGTGACACAGAGCTGTCCTCTTCCTTGCCCTCCTTTGCCTGTTTCAGATCTCTCAGACACAACTCAGTCAGACTTAAACATGTAGCCTATGGTTTTGAACACCCCAGAGCTCAACATGCAACTCTATGTTTGAATTTTGCAAATGAGCTCTTACCATCTTAATGGGTGAAACCAAACCCTCAAATTTATGTGCTTCTGTTCTTCAGGCTGTCTAAATTTAAATTTAATATATTAAGTTCATTTCTAATAGAAGCTGTAGATGATGTGATCAAAAGTCTTTTTAACTTTATTTTCTGTCCACTGTCATTGATCTGCAAATTTTTCTGTCAGAACGTTTTTGAAACCCTTTTTACATTGCCTGTTACCTGCCTGCCCATTGTGTAAACCTATTTGATTAGAGAGCATCAAACAATTCATCAAGGCTTCTGTTCTTTTGGAATAAGTGCTGGTTAAAATTTCAGCAATACATCCCTAAATGAGAGATTGGATTGTAAAAACTCTGCAGGGGGAGATTTGTCTATTTGTCACTTTTACTGTAGCTAATAACAAAGCAGTGGTGTGCTTGGCATTTCATGACAACAAAAAAGCTTCTAAATGACTCGTGTGCCCCCTGCCCCCAGTATGGAAAGACAGTCTAAACTAGATCCTATGCTGATTATTGTTTTTGTGTGGGTGAGTTCTGAAATCAAAATGAAATCATGTGTAATTAAATTTTTTGGGTCAAAGATGTGTGTTGATTATCAGCTCTTGTCACCTAGTTAAAGTAAGGGAGTTTCTTAAATGGTATGATTGTCTCACACAGTGTAGCGTAGCACAGATCCCCTTTCCACATGTATGCATCTGCTGAAGCTAGCAGTGTTTGAGCTATCACCAGGACTAGAAATAGTGTTGATATACCTCTATGTTTAACATAGTGCATAGCTTTAGCTGTATTGCTTTTGCACCTGAGCTACCATATACTTGCCAAATCATACTGTGATGACCACTGACCAGTGCAAGTGCTCTTAACTGGGGTGTGTCTGTCCTGCAGAATACTCTGTGGGATAGACTAGACTACCAGAGGACTTGAATTGGCAGCCCAGTCTTTGAGAGGAAAAATCAGCACCATTTGGATAGATAAAGAAGTCAAATGCTGAATGTGAAAAACTGGTTGGCAATAAAGTTGTATCTAGAAATAACTCATTTAAAAGCATTGGAACTAAGCAGTGTAAATATTTCTTTAAGACTGTGTAAAATTCTTCATCACACAATTCAGAGACAGAGCGTCATCTTGACACAAAGTCAACCCAAAATGCTTGAGGATGGTATTGCAGGGTGAAATTCAATGACTTGGGGTTTTTTGAGATCACAATAGATAATAAATTAAATTACTGACTATAAAGATGACTTTATTATTTTTCTTATTTTCTATTAATTACTGATGCAAGGTTTTAGGAAAGGATCTGTTTGCTGCATTTTTTTCAGTACTGGTACAATAAAGATCTCACTGGGACTGTTTGGTGTTAGTGTTACATATACATGATAGTGTGAGTTAAGCTATTTTTTTAAAATGTCATTTGTCATTAGGAATGAGGTTGATATAGGCGCAGACTGTATGTACTAAAAGCCACAGGTGCAGTGTTCTGTCACTGTTTTCATGTCTGGCCTCAGTACCACAGAGGGCTAGCACCTGCAGCTTTAGTCTATGGAAAAAGAATAGTTGCTGACTTCCCAGCAATGCTTTGCAGCATCTGTTTCTAGAGATGGAAAGACACATGATGATGGAATTTAATGTCTTTCAGGGCAAAAAAACCCCCAACTTTAATGAGATAGCGCTGAGCTTTTTTTTCCCCAGTTCTAACTGAATTGCTGCATGAAATTTGCTTCTGTATCTGTAATGAGCCATGTCATGCGTGGTTTGATTGCAAACATTTTCAGCTACACTAGTAACAGAGGCCCTACTTTTGGTTTTAGCGGTTTGGTACATATATACTGTTAGGTTAGAAACAATAAATTTCTGTGAATGTGGGTGGCAACTATTCAAGACTTTTTAGAAGCTGTGGTGTTCTGTACCAATGGGCCTTGCTTACATGCACAGGAAGATGATATTTCTGTCCAGAGATTTCAAAGCTTTCTAAAGCTGTATTCTAAATAGATGGTACATACAAACTATATAAAGAGCATATGGTAAGTGTCTTTCTCTGATTTTTCTTTGGGATAAGTTACAATTCTTAAGTAATTTAAAATACATCCTGGCAAAAAACTACTTTTGCATCACCCTGTGTATTTGTCTCCTGTGTATTTGTCTTACCACACCATCGCCTCCTTATGTAGTCACATACATCTGCCTTGCAGATTATTTGATTTGAATCCAAGTAGTCTTTGTTTTTATGTTGCTTTTCTTTTTTTTTTCTGTACATATGCAAGTGCATATGTTTTTTTACTTATTTTTCTGTAAATAATTTCTTGGACTTCTAAGTGCTCGCAGATCAATAGAGAATGGAAAGGAATTAAAATATCCCCATTAGAATGTACACATGAATATCTCTACTGGTCGAAGATGAATCTTGGAGAAATAATATACACTGTTCACTCACATATCTCCCACGTAAAATTGTGCTCATCTCTCATTTGTAAAATTTCTCATTTGAGAAGGATATATTTAACTCACCAAGCTATTGTACTGCACCGAAAGCAACAGTTCACTTCTCTTATTGTGAGTGAAACACTGGGTGGATTACTGTGTGTAGGGTCTGCAAAAGTCAACTAGTCCATGCGCTCAAAGGCTTCCTATATTTGCCTGTTTCTCTGATTTAATGCTGGCAGACCCTTCTCTGAATGTGTAATGCAGAATTTAGTCTGCATCTAGTCAGCAGTTTGTGGAGTGCCCTTTATGTTATAGAGCTGTCAAGTCTTCTGTGCTAGATTGATTTCTTCCTACACCAAAAGACCAAAAATAAGACCAAGTGCCAGTTAGTTTTCTTAATTAGATTCCCTTTTAAATGCTTGCTTGCACTTCTGGCAGTGTGTGTGAGTTGAAGCTGGCTTTTGCACTCAATCAGGTGGATCTGCTGTTTTAAAAGGCTCACTTTTGCTTTATTGTGTATTTGAGCGTTTGTTCCTTAATGGTCATCTTTCTTAAAAGCCTTATCAAAATACTTAAACTGACTATCAGCAGCCTCTAAAATCATCAGAGGACTTAAGAAATAGAGAGCTTGTTGCAAGTTTATTTAAATGGCTGTATTGCTGCTTTTCCAACATCATCCAATCTAACAATGGCAGGAGAATGCATAGCACCTTCCATTGTGCTTCATGCATCTGTGAATTGTGGAAGTTTGCGACTGAGAATTAAATGGTAATATTGACATAATAAGTGTGTCTTCATTCCTTCCAGAAGGGCCTGTGCTAGCACAAGGAGTATCGGTAGGTACAGAGACTTGTTTAGTCTCCCTGTATGACTCCTTTATGTTACATAAAGAGAATAAAAAAGTATACATGATCAGGCAACTCAGACTTTTGTTTGGTGTTGCTCTACACTTTTCTATTTGATGTGATCAAGTCTCTCTCCCATTCAGAATTTATTTTCAGAGGACACTTCCTACTAGACCAGGTTGCTCAAAGCCCTGTCCAATCTGGCCTTGAACACTTCCAGGCAGGGGGCATCTACAATTCCCTGGGCTACCTGTGCCAGTGTCTCACAGTAAAGAATTCACCTCCACAGTAAAGAATTTCTTTCTAATTTCTAGTCTAAAAAAAGCTTCATTTTTTTTTTCTTTTTCATACAACACACTGTTTCAGAGTCAACCTTTGTCAACCTCTTCCCCTTCTTGGTTTTAAGCTGGGAGAGCAAAGGAGAGAAGACAAAGGCAGAAGCACTGTGTCTGGCATGATCCCACATCAGTCCCACTGTAGCACTGCTATCAAACATCACAAACAAAGAAGTTTACTCTTCCCCAAGTGGGCTTTTAAATTAAATCCACAAATTGTTAATTCAGAACACATACCTGACTGAACCAACTGAACAATTGTAGTACAAATGAATTGAGAATTATACCCATGGTGATTTGTTTTCCTGTTTAGCTTCTGCTCAGCAAAGAGCAGAAGTGTCTCCATCTGAAGTTAATTTATTAACATTAGTGACTATAAGCTTCTGGTAGTGACACTGCTTCCAGCAGAAGCAGCAGTGCCTGGGCATAGACAAGAGCCACTGTAGACAGAGGATCAAAATGTGGCCAG
>NW_010160328.1:0-5916 GCF_000695765.1 Mesitornis unicolor | reverse complement strand
ATGAATCTTCTTACTCTTTCCTATGCCCTGAGGTAGGGGAAAAAACATCCTAATATTGCCATAGTTGTCAAAGGCAAAGCAGCAGCAGACAGATGCTTTCCCTCCAGGTTTGGCAATATTCAAAGTCACTCTAGAGCGCACAAGCAAGCTGCTGTGTTACCTTTATGTGGCCTATATTTTATCCCACAGAATGAAGACAGGAAAGCTTTTGAGGAACTTCCCCTTCTAAATATATTTTTACTAAGTCATGCTGCCTAGGCTGCCTGTAGCATTCTGTGGTCCAGCCAAATTTGATCTGCTGCAGGTATGTGCTCATTCTCCATGTTAGCTCTGTGGGTTCCTGTCTCTAATTTATTTGAGTACTATGGTATTGTGGTGTTACAATTCTAAAAGCAGTAAGATGCTGATGTAATAAAAGGACCTCCTGTTTTTATGGCGTCATTACCCATGACTTGACTTAAATTCCCCATGGTTTTGACATCAGATAACAAGCTTCTTAAAACTGCTTGTGATACCCTTACATCATGGGGGCATATGGCAGGCTCTCCACTTGGTTTTAAGTATATATATTTCCATGTGCTTTTAAGTATATACTGTGAATAAAGATACCCTTTGCAAGTTCGCCAGGGCAGCTTTCATTTGTTGTTGGGTTTTTTTATTAATTTGACATTTGAGGAGTTAAAAGGTGCATCTTAAGCACTGTGTTTTGAAAAGTAGTTTTGACTTCTTGACTGACAGAGAAAAAACTGTAACTTTGTTCAATGAGAAGCTGAACAAGCCATGTTTGCAGACATAGCCATAGAATATTGAGATCTGCTGGTGTATATAGTTTCTTTGTATCAGACCATAAAAGAAGGTGTCCATTTCTACCATTAGAAGGTTCTGTAACTTCAACCGATCCATTGCTCCATGCCCAACTCTTGTTCTTTGTCTAGAACTTAATAAGATTGTTCTTTCTTTATTAACATTCTGTGTAATACACAGCTGTGATCAGCTGATCTGAGGGTGGAAGCAACCTCAGGGTCTCTCTCCTAAGCTCACACTGACCAAAACTCTTTTCTCCCTGCACAGCATTCACCATTGCTCTTTTCAGTGTGTAAGGTAGTGCTTACAACTGGTCCCTGCTGGTATCCTAGCTGGTTGTCCAGAAGCAAAACATATAATGATAGGAAAGGCATGTCTTTACTTCAGAAGACCTCTGATTTTCATTTGCAGGAGCTTGATTATTTCTCAATTCTGCTTTTCCATCAAAAGGATCTAAAATTTGTTCACTCTTACTGGGGTACTGGGAGACATGAGCCTAATCTCCTTACCAGATAAAAAACCCCTCCAATTGGTTTGTGTTTTTTTGTTTTGGTTTGGTTTTTTGTTTGTTTTAAAGGTGTATGTTCACATTTTTCTCACTGATTTTTAAAATTAGTTTTGCACTGTGTGTATACACTGTATATTTGTTATCACTTATGTGATACTTATGTGTCACAACTTGACAAGTTGTTGATATGGATTATTGATACTCAATTCTACTGACTTATTTGAGGTAGGGGGGAAAGTAACTTTTTAATTTTTCTGTACAGTGTCCTAATGTCAAGTTGTGAACTTTACCAACAGAGATTCATTTGGTGTAAAAGAAAGCAAGTAATTACTTGCTTCACTGGGATTTGTTCTAGAGCAATAGCAACAATTATTTCTTTTTTAACTGCACCTCTGATTCATAAGATCATGCCTTCTCTTTTCTTCATTGCTCTTCTTCCACCAGGGAGAAACACCAGGGAAACACCAGGAAAAGTTCTGGTTGTGGTTGTTTATTTTAAACTTGTGCAACTTCTTCTGCTGCTCTGATGAGGTTTGCTTGTACACATCATGCAACAGATGTATCTGGATCTTCTCAAAATGTAAACGTGCGTTTCTGGTCACAGAACACAGTTTCTTTGTAGTGGGTGATATGAATTAAATGTGCAAGAAAATCTCTTTTAAAGGAACACTGCCCATTTTCCTGTAATCCCTTATATTGCCTACTGGGTACTCGAAGATGGCCAGTCATGGATAAGTAAAGTAGCCAACTTGACTAGTTTTCTTTTTGAATAGCATTGTCCAATATCTTCATATTGTAATGAAAATACTTCATCACCAGATGGCAATGTTGCATGACACTAACCACTGTGCTGCTTCTGAGGGGTGTAGCAAGACCTGTGGAAGGAAGTGGTACAATTTGTCGGGAAAATGAGTAGCCATATTGGCAAAACTCCTTTATCTGCTTTTTAAGTGCCTACAGTGGAGGTCAGAAAGGATAATTTTCATCTGTGTCACGTGCAAGGAAAGACTGGAAGGAAGTCCGTATAAAATTCAGCTTAAGTAAAAAGATTAAGGACACCTTTTTTAAATATGTGTTCACACTTCTTTGTCCTTCTTGCAATTGCTCTTTATAATAATTAACACTCAGAGACATTTCCAAGGTTACAGTAACTGCATGCAAGAATTCTGCCGATCGCAGTTCCCAGAAAGCAACTGTGAGAAAGTGGTTTCTATAGGAATGATTACCAAGGCTCTGAAATTACTGTTTTTCCTAATTTTAAGGTGTCAGCTGACTATGTCTGCTATGGCATTGCATAGTTTTTAAAAGTTTTGTTTCTTTCCCTTGCAATAGCTTTCTAATGCAATTATGCTTATGCAGAATTTTCCCCAAAAGGTTTATTTGAATAGAAATAATAGTATCAGGACACATTCTGCATTGAATGCTCCTTTGAGTTCAATGCTATTCTAATCTACTTGTTTTATCTATTATGCATCATAAACACTCCAAAGGAGTACTCATGTATTCTGCTTAGTATGTACGTAATATGGAATCTACTCTTAAGATTATGGTCAAATAGCTTACTTTTAAAATTTGAATAATTAAAGTAGATTTAAAAGCTCTGAGTGGAAATATAATTTATTGAAATAGGAGAACACATGTTATAGCCAAACCAAAGTAAAAGTCTCATTGGAAAAGCGGAAGTAAAATGCTAGGTTTTCATAGTGAGAAGCCCGATTTAATAGAGACGGACTTACTTGAACAGTGCCTGCAAGTGCACAAAATGTTCCTTTGTCTTTCCTGTAACTGTAGTCCATGTCCATCCCATAGATTTAGCCAAAATAGTAATAATATCAGTAAATTGTTTCATGTCTTTTCTGGTGCCACTTGAAGAAAGCCTCTAAGAATTAATTCATCATTGTACAGATCACCAGTTAATAAACTGAATAGTGTGTGTTACTTTCTTAAAGTAAATAGTAAGTGGTTTTGGGTACCTCTTTAATCCAGCAGGTAATTCTGCCTGCTGTTTTCCTATATGGACTCCAGAGGAAGCCTAGGATGATGTAGTGACTTTATTAAGCACTTAGTTGTAAAGGATTAATCAGGGCCTAAAACCACACTTAGAAATTATTTTCTTTTTAAGTATCGTTGCTCTTCATCGTCTTCCTCCTTCTGTGTCTGTTGGAAGGGAGGAAGACAGCGAAGGCTGATTACTAGCCATATTTCCAGTGGTCTCTCACTGAGCACTTCGGGTGCCACCAGTTATGGATTCTTCTGTACTTTTGGACTTCATCTTTAAAATTCAGGGTGAAGCCATAAGACAAGATTAAGCAACTGATTGTGCAGGGACACTGCAGTAGCAGTACAGTCAATTCTCAGTGGTTCTCTTGCTTTGCACTTCTAAATTATAGCTATTCAGATGGATACTGATGGGACTGTCTGTGTTTTGCATCCTCTACCAGGTGCCAGTCAGCTTAGCCATGTTGCTGCTTGTTTCTGCTTGCCCAGAAGCACAGCATCCTTTCCAAGGTATCCCGTGACAGAGGGGACTGGTTCACTGCTATGTCTGGCTAACCATCTTAAGAGTTGATAAATTGATTGACAGCATTCAGCCTAGAGAAGGATGACTGAGATACTGGGAAGCCTGAGGTAAGATACAATACTTGAGAGAAGGCAGCTTACAACTGTGCCCAGAATGACGTCTTAGGCATATGTAGACTGCTGCAATTACGAATCATCAGAAGAATTGTGCCTTGGTTGTTACTTCCCTTTTGTTGCACTCTTGGAGAGGAAGCTCTTTGGAAAGCAAGATGTCAGTGCAACAGTAATTTGACATCTTATTGTAAAATGACTTGTTTATAAGTTGGAGCTTGATAGGCAAGATATGTGTGCAAACTACCTGGCAAGATACTTCATTACAATCATGTTTCTTCTTCAGGTCGAGTCACTTATCCAGACCATTGTACAATCAGATGTCAAACAATTGTTGCAGTGACATTACTTTCCCGTCTAATTTCACACTGGTAATTCTGACAGAACAAGAAGGGCAATATGTGAAAATTGCATCTATTAAAGCAGGTTTGGGCTGACAAGGTAAATTACAGCATTAATTTCTAATGGGTGGAAATAAAAGTCTTTGCACTTTCAGGCTCCCACAAAATTGCTTTGTTTTCAAGTTATGGATATCAGACTTCAAGCGGATATTACAAAATCTCCTGTAGATATCTGAATTAAAATCTATTTAAAAGAAAATGCTTAAACGGCAATCCACAGTAGGATGAATATCACAATGCACTCTTTTTTTTTTTAGGAAGTTGAAACCCTTGGTATTTCAGGTTTTATTCCTGGAAGAAAAATAAAAGTGAGTCAGTAAGAACAAAGAGAAATATGTTTTCCCTTCCTGAAAGACTCCATGATACAGACTTGCAGCCTCAAATGGGGGAAAATTCTACTCCCCAATCCTCTAGGCTCTGTCATAGTAAGTACTTTTTTCTACTGATAAAGTGCTACCTACTGACATTTTTATCAAGACATATCTTGCTCAGTTTGAACTGTATGGAGGCCAATCATCCTGTGTTTTTTAAAAAAAAAGGTAAGCAAGTTTTGAAGTGTCTTTGACTATCATAGAATGGTTTGGGTTGGAAGGGATCTTAATGACCATGGGCAGAGACACCTCCCACTTGACCAAGTTGCTCAAAGCTCCATCCAAACTGACTTTGAACACTTCCTATAATTAATAAAAGAGTTCTCATAAAAATAGATCTCACAGAATAGATTCTCTGGGAAAACAAACATCTTGGACAAAAACTGATTCCGCATCTGGAATATTGTGTCCAGTTCTGGGCCCCTCAGTTCAAGAAGAACAGGGAATTGCTTGAAAGAGTCCAGTGCAGAGCCACAAAGATGATTGAGGGAGTGGAGCATCTCCCTTCTGAGGAGTGGCTGGGGGAGCTGGGTCTCTTTAGCTTGGAGAAGAGGAGACTGAGGGGTGACCTCATTAATGTTTAAAATTTGTAAAGGGTAAGTGTCAGGAGGAAGGAGCCAGGCTTTTCTCAGTGATAGCCAATGATAGGACAAGGCACAATGGGTGCAAGCTGGAGCATAGCAGGTTCCATGTGAACATAAGGAAAAACTTTTTTACTGTAAGGGTGACAGAGCAGTGGACCAGGCTGCCCAGAGAGGTTGTAGAGTCTTCTTCTCTGGAGACATCCAAAACCCACCTGGACGCATTCCTGTGTGGCCCAGTCTAGGTGATCCTGCTCTGGCAGGGGGGTTGGACTGGATGATCTTTCGAGGTCCCTTCCAGCTCCTAATATTCTGTGATTTTGTGACTTATGATTTTTTAAGGAAAGGAGTTCATAATTTCACAAAGAAGCATTTTAAGCTCTGAACAGGGACATGAACAAATTTATTTTACTGGCACAAAGCTGATGGAAGAGGTATGTTTAACTATTGTTGTGTGATGTTTAGAATAAAGAAAGAGTTGTATTCACTTGAGACTTTTTATGAAATATGCTGCAGTTATTGATTTAATTCCTTTTATTTTGAGTTAAAGCGTTTAAGAAGCTCACTTTTTTGAGAAGGCATGTTTAGCATGAATGGAGCTAAATCCAGTTGGCGATCAG
>NW_010160327.1:5586-17598 GCF_000695765.1 Mesitornis unicolor | reverse complement strand
GGCTTCAGAGGCCAAAGTAATTTCATGTCCCCCAGTACTGTGTGGTTAATTGAAGTTCCCCACATCTGGTATTCTTCCAAAGAATAAGCTGTATCCATGTGGCACTAGTGCTAATCTGGCTTTATATATTCTGTATTAGACAATTTCTAGTACAGAGAGAGTTAGTGGCTATAAAACACTTTTCTCTCTACATGATAAATAAAATATCTAAATCTTGTCAGTATCAAGATTGTACATGGTATGTTTGAAAATCTATTCAACAAAGGATATCTGAGGATTTTTAATTGCTAAGCAATCATTATAATATAGACAAGACATAAAGTAAATATAACCAGTAGTAGAGTATTGTCCCTCTTAAAGCTAAATATTTTCTTTAACACTGGGGTAAATATGCTCATTACAAAACAAAACTCAGATGTGACCTACTCACATCTATTTTACATTTTCAGACTTTTATAATTGCAATACAATCAAAGTTAAGTGTTCAGGCCTCCAAGATACCCTGCATCTATGTAGTGCTGCATCATTAATTTTCCTGGTTTGCAAAATTGTGACTTATTCTATCCAGAATTGTCATTGCAGGGAAATTAGAGGGTAGGGGAAAAGGATGAAGGGAGATTGTGGGTGTTTTTGAACGCTTTAGTGAGCACTTCAAAGTCAGCTGAACTTGATCTCTTATGTCGAAGTGCTCTTTTACCTGTGGTTTTCTTTTTTTCTCCCCTTAGGAAGTTTAGTTTATCAGAATCTGCATCTACTCCTTCTGTAAACAGTAGCTTCTTTCCTTGGGTTATAGCAAAACCTACAATAAACTGTCAGAGATACTTGACCATTACTTGTAGCAATGCAATCTCTCCTCCCTACCTGACCACAGTGACCACAGGCCACTGTTGGTCATGACAGGGGTGACAAATGTGACCTATTCCAAAGAGTAGCACCAAATCTAGATCTGTTATGAAGTTGTGGTCCTTCCTTTTTCTCTCCTGTGCAGAAGCTTGTTTCAGCATAGCATGAAACTTAATGTAATGTGTTGTGACTGATCCTTATTACAAGCGTGAACTGTGGCTACTTGCCATGAGCAGGCAAGCAAGTCTGCGTTGTTTATGGAGACAAGAAGTGATACTGCAGCGAGACAGGGAGGTGTGACTGCAGTTTGCCTGCTTCGTTTGCCCAAAGGATCTGTGTTTTCTTTGTTGGTATTTCAGATAAGTGACAAGGGGACACTAACTAAATGCACTGCTAACAGATGTGGCAGTGACACTCATAGTCAGACACCAAGTCTATCATTCATGCTTAAAGCTTTTTTCTTAAACATATGCATTGCAGGGGACCCACTACCAGCAGAAAGTATTTGCTAATTGACAGCCAGACACTGAGCTGTTTCACTTGGTGTAGCACTGCTAAATGAGAGCTGCTGTGCTATAGAGGGAAGAGTTAGCATTTATCCTTGCCAGAAATCCTGGGTGCCAACGTGTGTACTTATAACACAAACAGGGTGATACCATCAGCCCTTGCTGAACAGCAGATCTAATTTTGCTAGTGAGTCTCTCTCATTAATACATCAGTCAGCTTTTGTTAAACTGACATCATAGCCTCTGCCTTTATGAGGGTCTATGTTTAACAGAGAGATTTAAGTGGGAGACTATCAATGGCATTGTCATTATTCATCACTGTTACTGTCAATTTCACTCACATAAAGACAATCACAATTTAAACAAGGAAAATGAGCTATGGCATCATTGAGGGACAGATCTGTGGCCCTAGCTTGCTTTATTCTGCTATGACAGAGCAGATGCAGAGAGGGTTATTCTGGCTGCTGGTGCTCTTTAGTGGTCGGTGTTATTAGGGTGCCTAACAAACAGGTTGCTTCGGTACTTAAATGCTGTGTGGACATTGTCTCTGGTCTGCCAGCTGGACTCAAATTGGGGCAGTTCCCGTTTTTTTGGCTGCAATGCAGGTGACTGGCCTGGGGAGGGAGGCAGCTCCTGTGTGACATCTGGGTATCCCTGGTGGGGCTGTGAGCTGCCGCAGAGGAGACTTGCTTCATCAGTGGCTCGGTTTGAGGAAGGAAGTTTCTGTTTTGCTTCTTAAAAGGAATCTCCAGTCTTTTGCATTATTCAAAGTTACTCTGGCGTGGATTGTTCAGATTTTTCCATCTGGTGCTGTGGAGTGGGAGAAGTCCTGATGGAAGGAGGTGCTCTGGTAAACTGTTGTTCTCTGTTTAACAAGAATCCCAGAGGCTGTAGCCACTTGTCTCCCTAGCGGCCTGTGTGCCTATTGGCATGCACGTAAGGTGTACAAAGTGCTGTTTTTCACACACTTGTCCAGCTGTGCAAAGTACGTAAATCATTCAGACTCACTTCTGGAGTAGGAAAAGCCTATTTCTTTATGCAGCCAATATATCACATGTAAGCTGTTGCAGACATCTTGTTAACCAAAATATTTTTTACAGCTGGTGTATGCACATGTGTGCATGTGAAGTTTTATGTCATTGCATGTTTCGACCTTGTATTAAAGCTAAGTAACCAACTGGTATCTCAAAACTGGGAGCACCTCTGGTATTTATCAGTTCTAAAGGACAATCAAACTCAGTCCTGGCCCTTCTTCTTCAGTGTGTCTATGGTGATTGTGTATCCCGTGGACATGTGCATGATCATTTGAAGACAATTCTGTAATTATAATGAATACACCTATTGTCATTTAGGTCCAGCTAGCAACTAAGCGCCATGCGGCTGCTCACTTACTCCTCCCTGCACTTGGATGGGAAGGGGAAAATATAACGAAAAGCTCATGGGTCAAGACAAGGACATGGAGGGATCACTCATCACTTATGGTCACAGGCAAAAACCAGAGTTGACTCTATTTTAATTTGTTACCAGTCAAATCAGAGTATGATAATGAGAAAAAAACCCAGCTCTTAAAAACACCTTTTCCCTACCTCTCTCTTCTTCCCAGCCTCAACTTTGCTCTCAGTTTCTTCTTCTCCCTGCTGGTGGTGCAAGGGGATGGGGAATGGGGGTTGTGGTCAGTTCATCACAAGTTGTTTCTGCTGCTCCTCCCTCCTCAAGAGGAGCACTCCTCACACTCTGGTGTCCCTTCCACAGTAGACAGTCCTCCATGAACTTCTTCAGCATGAGTCCTTCCCATGGACTGCAGTTCTTCATGAACTGCTCACGTGTGGGTCCCTTCCACAGGGTGCAGTCCTTCAGAAACAGACTGCTCCAGTGCAGGTTTCCCACAGAGTGACAGCCTCCTTTGGGAGCATCCACCTGCTCTGGCATGGGGTCCTCCATGGGCCGCAGGTGGAGATCTGCTCCACCATTAACCTCCATGGGCTACAGGGGTCAACCTGCTTGACCATGGCCTTCACCATGGGCTGCAGGGGAATCTCTGCTCCAGGGTCTGGAGCACCTCCTCCACCTCCTCCTTCACTGACTTTGGTGTCTGCAGAGTTGTTTCTCTCACATCCCACTCTTTTCTCTGCTACAGGTTCTCCAGCAGACTTTTCTTCCCTTAATATGTTTTCACAGAGGTGCTACGACTATCGCTGGTTGGCTCGGCCTTGGCCTGAGGCGTGTTCAACTTGTAAGCAGGGAGCAGCTTCTTAAAGAAGCCACCCCTGCACGCCCTCCACTGCTACCAAAATCCTGCCACAGAAAATGAATACATCATCTTGAAATCCATAACACCAAAGGTTTTCTTTTCACATAATTAGTTAACGTGTCTATTTGGTTGAGGGTGGAGAATTGGGAAAAGGAATACTTACTCCCATATTTATATGTAAATGAGACCAATAAATCATCTTTGAAACACTCCCCTAAATTAACGTCCATAAATTCACTAAGGGGTTTTGCTGTACAGAAATAAGGCTGAAGGGGATCCCATGTACCTGTGTATGTACTTATGTATCCTGCTATAGCCTCTTCAAATTTTTTTATTACTTTCTGTAGGAGTAATCTGAAGTTTTTGTGTATGTGGTAGGTAAAGAGTCACTTGAATCTATTGAAACTCTTCAGATAATCTCAGTGAAGCTGCTCCAAGAATAAGAATTACCAAAAAAAGCCACCAATTCTCTGGATAATAACATTTTTATTAGCAATATTAGGTATAACCAGTGTTGGTATTTCTGGAGACAAAAGGCTTGTCTTTATTAAGTGTTAACCTATGCCTGCCTTTGTGCTAGTATAAGAGCGCAGTGTTGCTCTTGGCCTGTCAGTCCTATTGTCAAGGGAATCCAACTTCCCAAAAGAAGATCATGATGAGTTTCAGTGTTTACTACAGAAAACTTCTGATTTAGCTTTTCTGTCATCTTCATATTTTCATAAATCAGAGCACTGTAATATTGTGCATCCTCTTGATTTATATATAATTAGTCACAAAACTGTATTATTTGAGCACTTTCTGCATTTTCCATGGTTTTCTATGCAGACTAGAGCATCTAGGCCAACTCCCAAAAACTTAGATTTACTGAAATATGTTTTCAAACATGAAGCGTTGTTTTATTTCAATATTTGAAGAAGATATGCTTAAAACTATGCAGAAGTAAAAACTTGTTTTGGATCAAGGAACAATTGTGAATATTTTAGTAAAAGAATAAATCTGGTGCTTTTGTCTTAAAATTTAAAAAAAAAATTCATAAAAGAGCAATTTAGATACCTTTAAATAATTCATCTGAGAATATAACATTTGTCTAGAAGCAAATCAGTTGTTGCACTTGCTGCTTGAAGAAAAAAGACATTTTGGTGCATATCATACATACTACCTTTTTTGAAGCTTTGGTTTGTTTCAGCCATTAAGTGGCTTCAAATGGAACTTACACTGATGTTTTTATGTAGGAAATACCTGAATTTATTTTAAAGTGAACTGCTTCTTGAAGATCAGTGCCCTTCAGATAGAAGATTTTTAGAGAGTCATGACATGCAGGCTTTGTTCCAATTTTCTTATCTCAACATTTACAAAGCAATTGCGGTTCTGTTGCCAGGGGCTTGCTTTCCCTTGTGCAGTCAAAATGAGAAACCTTGCTAGCATTCGTTAGAGGCTTACCTGCAGACAGTGAGTGACAGAGGGAAGAAAATGTATAAATCAATGTCTTAGCCATGCTCATACTCCTGCTGTCTTTTTCTGTGGAAAGCCCATTTCAATGCAGGAATGTCTCTGAAAAGCAGTGACTTTAAAAGATGATGAGGTAAAACAAACACCACAAACCCTGAACCTGATTTTTTGGGGTATTGCAGTTTCTACCTTAGGAGCTAGAGCCCCAGAGACATAGCCCATGACCCTTTAGAGACTTGTAATCTTGCTTATGAATGGTGGTTTTTAAATCTCTATCTGCAGTTGCTTTCTCTGGCTGTCCTCTGCAAATAAAACTTGAGACATTAAGGTGGGAATAGTTGGCTTCTATTTCAGGAATGACTGCTCCAGAAACAGTGCTGTTGCCTGGTTTCTACACCTTCCCTGGACAGGCTTTTGGGAAAACATATATGAAAAACATACCAGTGTTAATGGCACAGGCTTTTTCTCAGCTGTCAACTAGAAAAGTTGAATTTTCATGGTGCTCCATAGTCTGCATCTGAAGACACAATTTGAAGGTTAAGGATGGGTCTGGTAGGACCCATGAGGGCCATGTGGGCAGCAGCTCTGTATATGGAGAGCTGCTGGCAGCACAGGGGTGTCACACACCTGTTCTTAACATTCACTCCAGTAGAAAAAATATTCCCATGAGTAAAAGAAAAAAGGAAGTGCTTTTGACTGGGAACAGGGGCTGACTTTTCTAAATAAAATTATTACTGCAACTTACTTCAAATATTAGTGAAATAAGCCTTTGAAATGTTAGAAATAGTTTGCAACTTAGTAAAAAAACTTGAGCTTTTTTGCCTGTCTGCATCCCATGTCGGTCTCTGCATGGTTTGAGATGGAATTTACTGATGTCTCTGCGCAGTCTCATTTTTAATGACTCTTAAATTTGAATTCCAAGGGAGGTTAATTTCCTGTGTATGACGATGAGCATGTGTGACACGCAGATAAATTGTATTTATGTTTAAATAGGAAAGGGAAAAGCATGGAGATGGCATTAGCACCTTTTCAAGATTTTGTGAAATGACTTTTGGCCCTCTTGATCAGCTTATGTTAAAATAGAATTTAGGGTACAGGACTACAGAAATGCTTTATTTTTACCTGAAGTAAAATTTACTGATTTCATGTGTGATCCTGTGTTACAAGCCATGCAGCCTTTACAAAAAGTGAAACAATGATATTATCATATTTTTAATGTTGGGATTTGTTTTCCTGTTGTCAACAATGGCTAGCTGTATAGAGGGAAACTGAAAGCTTCCTTAAAGAATATATATGCAAGCTATATTGTTAGAAACAATTTGTGTCTTTATATGTTAGTATAAAGTAATCAAAGATGAGCTAAATTTGTTTATAGAATTTAAAGCTCTTGAAACTAAAATTTGTATTAAAATTCACTGAAATTGTATACATGGAGAATATACAAAATAAAGTTTGAACAGTGTTGGGACTCCTAATAGTATTTAGAATTTAAAAGTATTGGTTCAAGATTGAAACAATCTGTGTGATCAACTCTTCTGATTTTATTTTTATTTTTCCTCTTTACATTATTTGTGCAGGCTGGCTAACCCTCGAGAGCCACAGAGGCAAGCATCTTAGTATCTCAAGTCAAAGTTTTAAAGCAGTGCGCAGTAGTCAGTCACATATGCTGAAATTAGTCATGTGAGTGCCTGTTTTTCATTGACTTAAAGCCTGTCTTTAAGAACAAATAGACCATATAGTATATATTTGAGTGACCGGAGAAGCTGTTTCAGAAAAGATTGCATCTGCATCTGCAGTTGTTGATTGTTAGTGAATCACCAGCAATAGGTGGTACTGGAGATGTGGGAAGGAACCAACTCCTATGTTCTCTTGTGGGCCTAGATTTTACTTTAAGCTTAGGGGGTTCTGAGAAGAAAACCTGCTGGAGCAGGCTTAGGATGCAAATACAAAATGACTTTGTCTAACAGTGTTTGCAAGGTGCCTGATTTTATCAACAAAATCATCTAAGTAGCCCATTTATTTTGTAGAGTATCAAAGGTGGCAGGGACTGCAGTACGAAAAGGCATAGACCAGAATATATGACTACTGTCACTTGTGTTCAAAGAATACTTTCCATTCACTGTCTCAGCTTAGCTTGTGTAGCTTTTTGTTCATTCTATCTTCTCTGTATGTTGGGAAACTGAGGCACAAATGAGGTGAAAACAGTTGTTCAAGGTCATGAGGGGAAATAAACCATGAGAAAATCTTCTTCTGCCAGTGTTTTAGCCATTGGAATGGCTGAGAACTCTCCAGGAAGACAGACTGTGCTTAAAGTGGCAATTTAAAACCATTTCTGTCTACTTCATTGCTCTTCTTTACAGACCAATTTGTTATCATTTCACTGTAAGAAAGTAAATTGGGAAGAGATTTGCAGACAAAAATTTCTTCACAGTGACATTTCAATTGCCTTGTTGGTGTAAGGCTGTTGATCCTTATAATTTAATTGGTTAATGTTCCCTGCAAATATGCGAGGTAAACTAGTAAATCTGCACTATTTTTGTGCTTTTTAATGCTTTTTAATGTGCTTTTTGTGCTTTTGTGCTATTTTTGCTTTTAATCTCCAAGAAAGTGGTCATGTTTGTGCTTTTGCTGCAATATCTTTCCTTAAATGCTTAATAAAGTCTGAGCTGCTTTGATATTTTTTTAAAGAAGCTGTTGTAGAACACTTCCGTACAGATGATGGGCATCTTTTTATCTGCATTCAGAGACTGATGAAAAGGCCATACCAGAAATACAGATCAGGGAGTGTCACGGAATCGCACCAAAATGGCTACACGCACACAGATAATGAACTCAAACAAGCTTTAATCTGCAACTGAAATGAAGCAGACAAAACTTCATTCACCAAGACAACATCCCACTGGCATTTAACAAATACAGGTTCGATATGCTGGTTGGGAATATTACCAGACACAGCTGAGTTAAGAATTCTGAAGTTTTTGGCCAAACGATCCAAAATGTGCACTCACTCACTCACCAAAAAGGGAGGGCTCTCAATCTCGAGAAGTTACCTTAAGTGGCATCCCAACTCAAGGGGAGAGTCCCTGACTGCAGACCCGCTGCTCCAAAGAGGACTGGCTCAAATGAGTCCTCTGACAGGGCCCCATTTATACCCTGGTCGAATCTGATCTGTGGTCAATACATGGTCGTGTCACCCCCTACTGGCTGAGGACCCCAACTTTCCCACCTTTGACCCCCACTGTGTGGACCAGACATGAGCTGTGAAGGGGGACACAGTCCTGGCGCCTCCAGGGCCAGAAACTTTAGCACTGTCTTTGTTGGGTCTTTCTCAGGTCTTTAGTAGGGTGGGTGCATCTGCCACAGGGCATGAGTAATGTTTTTCATTAATGATGGTGTAGGATTAGATACAAGGAATATTTAAAGCTCCATTCCTGTTCTGTTTTCAAATGGACTTGAAACTCTTAAGTTTTTTTATTTATAAATCGTGAGGTGCACAGATTTCGTTACTTATCTTTCTGTGCTTTGTAATAGCAGAGGCAGTTCTGTTGTTAGCCATGACTATAATTATCTATACACTAAGACATTTAATGCTCTTTTTCCAACACCTAGAGGATAAATAAAATTATTCTCCTTAAAAGGGAATTTATGTCAATGTCCTTTACTCCAAAATAAGTAAATAACATTTCAATTTGTTTAATTCTTTACAGTTCTTTGGGGTTGTTTTTATGCAGCTTGGAAGAAACAACTGGATTTTGCAGACTTAATCTTTGCACCTAAGATATATTTATTCTGTATTTGAATTGAATATACTGAAAGAAGACTGCAGCTCAGTATTGGCTAAAAGACCATGAAGACTCAAGAGTAGGTGATGTGGATTTTCTCTTGAATAAGACCAGTACAGATCTTGTAGTGGTTCAACATTTGGTCGTTGTATCATTTCCCATTGCTGATGTTCATGCAATCAGTCTTGTTCTCTCAGTGCTCTTGAAATTATTTGTACCATGTTCTTGAGGAAAATAGGAGATGGCATTTTGCATTGCATGAGATACTTAAGTAATCTTTTTCCAGCTTATGTTGGTACAGTAGGATATGGAAGAGGCAGCAGCTGTGGTAAAAAAGCTGTAAACAATCAAAGCTGTCTGGCAGCAATTTGAAAAAAAAGTTATGTTTGGGTCATCACATCGCAACTTCTGTATTCAGAAAGCATCTGTAAACAAGAAGGATTTACAAAATTTCTGTTTGTGGAGCAGAGACAAGAAGTGTTTCCTATTGCATCCTGATTGTGAAATACTACAAACCTATTACAATAACAGAACAGGAAACATCGAGGGTATTACCCATGTTCTAAAATCACGGTCATTGCAATGACCTCATAAAATATTCTGGAAGTTGTGTTTAGGTGGACTGCAAGCAACTTTCTGAAACACTATAGAATGGCATGCAAGAAACAGGCAGGAGCAGACCAGTCTCGGATTTGAAGCCTATGACAGAATTTCCTTATAGATGTCTTTCAGCTGTTCAAAATGCAGTAGCTTCTTATACAATTACACAGTTTTCCTAGACTGTAGAAATGTGTTGGACCAACTTGCATGGTTTATGCTTCTGTTACTAAAATTAATTGTGGTGTCAGTCAGACTACAATCAGTTGGGAAGGTAACATGCAAATTGAGTGGTGGTGTGTGTTCGTATGTACTATATATTTATAACTTTCTGTATTTTGCACTCAATTTTCAGCTTGGATGGAATTGCATTTTCTTCCTGTCTTAGCAGTAAGCCTGATGAGAGGATTTTAAGACTCCAGAGGTTTGCACATGAGTTTGAAATAAAATCCTGTCCCTTGACCTTAATGTTCTTGTGGCCATTAAAATACAACCATGCATGACCATATGAATGAACACAGCTACTTAAGGACCCTCCTCAAAGTGTGAAGATTGATTGACAGAGATGGAATACATCTGACAATGTGAGGCAGGAGCCTCTTTGGAAAGCAGCTTGTTAATTTGGTGGAGAGACCTTCAACCTAGGATAGGCTTCCCATAACCTGAGGCAAATGAGGTCTCCATAGACAAAATATAGGTGTCCAGGGAACTGCAAGACTGGGGAGAGTGGCAAATGCATAAAAGAAATGGAAGGGAAGCTGGAAACAAGGAAGAGCTATGAGGAAGGTGCTCGTGAGGAACTCACCTATTGCCTGAGTGTGCAGGATGGAGTGAGGAAAGTGGAGACTCAGCTTCAGCTGAAACTGGTGAGGCAATGAAGGGGACTGAGAAGCTTTCCTGTTAAATGGAAATGTTGCACCCATCTTCAAAAAGGGCAAGGAGGAGGACCTGGGTAGCTACAGACCAGTCAGCCTCTCCTCCATCCTTGGGTAGGTAATGGAACAGTTCTGTTCTTGGCATCATCTTGCTGCATGACAAGGAAAAGTGATTTATCAGGGGTAGTCAACATGGATTCGCCAAGGGAAAGTTGTTTTACCAATCTGATAGCCTTTTATGATGGCATAACTGACAGAATAAATGGGGGGAGGGCAGTGGATGTGGTCTACCTTGACTTAAGCAAGGCTTTTGACATAATCTCCCATAATATCCTCACAGCCAGACTTCACAAGTGTGGATTGGATGATTGGATGGTGAGGTGGATTGGGAACTGGCTGGTGGACAGAACTCAGAGAGTTGTGGTCATCAGAGCAGTCTAGTTGGAGGCCTGTGTCTAGTGGTGTTCCTCAAGGGTTGGTACTGGGTCCAGCCCTGTTCAATGTATTCATCAATGACCTAGACAATGGGACAGAGTGTACCCTAAGCAAGTCTGCTGACAATACAAAGCTGGGAGGAGTGACTGACACATCAGGAGGTTGTGCTGCAATTCAGTGTGACCTGGACAGGCTGGAGAGCTGGGTGAGGAGAAACTTAGTGAATTTCAACAAGGACAAGTGTAGGGTCTTCCATCTGATGAAGAGCAACCCCACGTACCATTATAGGTTCGGAACTGACCTGCTGGGGAGTAGCACAGCAGAAAGGGACCTGGGGGTCCTGGTGGCCAGCAGGCTGACCATAAGCCAGCAATGTAGTGTGACCTGGACAGGCTGGAGAGCTGGGTGAGGAGAAACTTAGTGAATTTCAACAAGGACAAGTGTAGGGTCTTCCATCTGATGAAGAGCAACCCCACGTACCATTATAGGTTCGGAACTGACCTGCTGGGGAGTAGCACAGCAGAAAGGGACCTGGGGGTCCTGGTGGCCAGCAGGCTGACCATAAGCCAGCAATGTTCCAATGGCATCCTGGGGTGCATTAAGAAGAGTGTGGCCAGTAGGTCGAGGAAGGTTATTCTCCCCCTCTACTCTGCCCTCATGAGGCCACATCTGGAATGTTGTGTCCAGTTCTGGGCTCCCCAGTTCAAAGAGGACAAGGAACTACTGGAGAAAGTCCAGCATAGAGCCACTAAGGTGATGACGGGACTGGAGCATCTCCTATGTGAGGAAAGGCTGAAAGAGATGGATCTGTTTAACCTGGAGAAAAGGAGACTGAGGGAAGTTCTCATTAATCCTTATAAATGGGTGTCAGGAGGATGGGACCAGACCCTTCTCGGTTATGCCCAGTTGTCCAACAGGACAAGGGCAATGGTCACAAACTGGAACACAGGAGGTTCAACTTAAACATAAGGAAAAAATTTTTCACTGTAAGGGTGACAGAGCACTTGAACAGGCTGCCCAGAGAGGCTGTGGAGTCTCCTTCTCTGGAGACATTCAAAACCTGCCTGGACGCGTTCCTGCGTGATCTTTCCTAAAAAAGGAAAAGCAGTGAGCTTCCTAAGCTACCTGAAAGCAGAATTATGTAACACAACTATTTATGATACATGGTAAGTGTAGGCATAAGACAGCAGACTTGTAAAACAGCCCTCCAAACTAGCAGAGAGGTATGATGCCCAAAAGCTATGGTTTTTGATGCTAGACCTATCTCTGATTAA
>NW_010160327.1:0-5572 GCF_000695765.1 Mesitornis unicolor | reverse complement strand
GCATCTTTTAAGAATGTACTTTTTCAGCCAAAACATTTTAAAAATTTGAGGAAGAGTAACTTTAGTGTTGTGCACTGTAATCTTAACAACATTATTTCTCCATGGATCTCCATTTCTATTTTTTAAAGTTCCTGTGTTCCCACATCAAGAATAGTCTGACCTCAACCTGGGTTGTGTGCACCTCAGATTAAATTAAATGCTGTTTCTGCAGCCTATAACATACCAACAGTAGAATTAAGGAACCATTAAAACCTGGAGAACAGTAGGGAACAGCTTATTGTTAAAAGGGAGAAACTGACATTTCATCTTATTTGTATATAAACTTTTCAACTTTCAGAATTATTTGTGTTTATGGGTTACAGTATTTTTACTGTGATTTTTTTTTTAACTGATGTGTTGTATTTGCATGTTAATGGTAAAAGATTTTCTGCCTTGTGCAGATTACCAAGCAGTTTGTAAAAGTGAAGGTTTCTTTTGTATTATATGTAAAGCACATCTAAGAATGGTGGTTAGTACTGAAGCTTGTATATTATATTAATCCAACTTTGAGCCACATCTAGACCAGGATTTTCCGATTCCTGTCTCCCACTCATTTTTTATTGCTCTTCTGAAGCTGTCTTGTTTAACAACGGTGTTCAAGTCAAAAGCTGTAACTGTCATAGTATCATAGAATGGTTTGGGTTGAAAGAGACCTTTAAAGGCCATCTACTCCAACGCCCCTGCAATGAGCAGGGACATCTTCAACCAGATCAGGTTACTCAGAGCCTCATCCAACTTGACCTTGAATGTTTCTGGAGCTGGTGCATCTACCACCTCTCTGGGCAACCTGTTCCAGTTTCACCACCCTCACTGTAAAAAATTTTCTTCCTTATATCTAGTCTGAATCTACCTTCTTTTAGTTTAAAATCATTACCCCTTGTCCTATTGCTACAGGCCCTACTTAAAAGTTTGTCCCTATGTTTCTTATAAGCCCCCTTTAGGTATTGTAAGGCCACAATAAGGTCTCCCTCAAGCCTTCTCTTTTCCGGGCTGAACAACCCCAACTCTCTCAGCCTCTCTTCATAGAGGAGGTGCTCCAGCCCTTGGATCATCTTTGTGGCCCTACTCTGGACCCAGCACTTCAATGTCTTTTTGTGCTGGGGACTCCAAAGCTGGACGCAGTACTGCAGGTGAGGTCTCACCATAGCAGAGTAGAGGTGCAGAATCACCTCCCTCACCCTGCTGGCCACACTTCTTTTGATGCAGAGTGGGATACAGATGGCTTTCTGTGAGCATACATTGCTGGCTCATGTCCTGCTTTTCGTTTATCAGCCCCCAAGTCCTTTTCTGCAGGGCTGCTCTCAATCCCTTCATATCCCAGATTGTGTTGATGATGGGGACTGTCTCAACCTCGGTTGGGGGTCCCAGAACTGGATGCAGTACTCCAGGTGTGGTCTCATGAGAGCAGAGGGGCAGAATCACCTCCCTCAATCTGCTGACCACACTACTTTTGATGCAGCCCAGGATGTGGTTGGCCGCCTGGGCTGCGAGCACAGGCTGACGGCTCATGTTGAGCTTCTCATCAACCAACACCTCCAAGTCCTTATCCTCAGGGCTACTCTCAATCCATTCTCCACCCAGCCTGTATTTGTGCTTAGGATTGCCCCGACCCACATGCGGGACCTTGCACTTGGCCTTGTTGAACCTCATGAGGTTCACATGTGCCCGCTTCTTCAGCTTGTCCAGATCCTTCTGGGTGACATCCCGTCCCTCAGACATGTCAACCGCGCCACTCAGCTTGGTGTCATCTGCAAACTTTCTGAGAGTGCACTCAATCCCACTTTGTGTCACTGATGAAGATGCTAAACAGCACTGGTCCCAGCACAGATTCTCAAGGGACACCACTCATCACTCATCTCCATCTGGACATTGAGCCATTGATCACTACTCTCTGGACATGACATCTAGCCCATTCCTTATTCACCAAATAGTCCATACATCAAATCAATTTATTTTCAATTTAGAGAGAAAGATGTTGTGGAGGACCATGTCAAAGGCCTTGCAGAAGTCCAGATAGACAACATCCATAGATCTTCCTTGTCCAAAGGGTTATAATAGAATATTTTGTGAAGTTAATTCTCAAATTGCCTAATACTTAGTCTTTTAGACTTAGAGCAAAAGTTATTTTTTTGATAATTCTGCTAGATGTCAGGGAGATTAATACTACAGTTTAACAAATTTGATGTTTTGCAGATGGTATGTTTTTAGAATATTTGTTGTAAAGTCATGTATGTGGACTGAAGTTATGATCAAAGCAGGAACAGCTTTAATAAAGGTACATTTTATAACTTCTGTGACCAAGTTTGTAAAGACAATTGTGTCAAATCCTACTTTTCAAAGAGCTGCCATCATTATCAATGTTAACAATGTCCATACTGATTCACAAATTTAGTCTCTTTTTGCCTATGACTGTGCATGAAAACTGGCTCACTTTTACCATGAATATTTATGGTCTGCAATAATCTGATTAACGATAAAATTTAACAATATGTTAGCTCCGTGGTCTGATAATTCTTCATCTTTGTGGGGTCAATGATGCATTTTATTGATATCAAATGATCAGAATTTTTTGGAAGTTTTCCATGGTTGCTCCGTGACAGAAATATAACTAGCTAAATATACTTCAATATGAAATACTTAAAGCAGAAGATTTATTTAGCCAGTAGTTTTCAATTTTTTAATAATTTACAAAAGAAATCTTGAACCCTGCAGAAAATACCTTCTTGTGGATTGCTGCATAGCATATGCAAACTCATTTTTCTAAATCAGGTCTCATTTGACACCTTTAAAATTGTATTATGAAACCTCCATGATTCTAATGACCACAAACTAAAACCAGATTCATGTTAGTCAACTGTTTGCATGGATAACTTTTTGCTTTTCTGAAGTTTCAGTAACTGATTTTAGAGGGCATATATATACTAGTTATGTGTCAACAGGTATTGAGCACTGCCATCTGGTTGCATTATGGAGAGCACTGCATTTTGTCAAGTAGTGCTGCAGTTGTCTTCTGCCTCTACTGCACCTGGAGAATGACATCACTGGCCTTGCACAGGGTCAGAGGGCTTGTAAGAGCACTTCTCAAGTTAAAGAGAATAGAGAAAACATTCAGGAGCAAGAAAATTAATTAAACTTTATCTAGATTTTCTTTAACAGAGGCAAATGAGTTTAGGAAGCCAAATAATGATGGAGATGCAGTTTTTTCTAAGTTTCAAAGAGAAGGGATGATTTTAAATTATTTGTAGTATCTTTCACTCTCAGAGAATAAGTCTGAAATGGTGTGACCAGAAAGACTCTATTGTGTAACTTAAATGAAGAATCTTAGTAGGTAATTACACTTTTTATAATTTTTCTGCTTTTAGTAATCAAAGTTGATAGCTTTAACCCTCTGTACTTTTTGGACCTTCAGCATCAGGCATAGAACTTCCAATGGTGCTTTTCTTTTAGTGACTTTCTCCAAGCCATGATGGACAAATGCTTTTTAAGCATCCCCTATAATCCCCATTTGTGGAGTAGCAGGATTGCCAGAAAGCCAGACTTGGAAAATATCTTTGGAGGACTACCGTTGTAAGCATAGTTTCAATTATATACCATGAGTAGGGCATTTTCTGGTAGTTCTTTATTGTACAGCAAATATTCTCACATCCAGATGAATTACAAAACCTACTTTTAAAAAGAACTAAGGAATCTATTGTTACTTTATTTCACCTTTATAATGGGATTGAAATTTAAAATTGAAAATTAAAAGTTCCCTCTTGGTCTTTCTTAATGTGCTGGTAGAATTCCAGTGCAGTGCACAAGGCAGCGGTTCTTCTACTGAGATAATTTTTTCTAAACATAAAAGAATAGCAACTTGCTAATACAGTAGACATTATGGCCCTTTATGGGCTCCCAGAAAAACAACCTGAGAAGAAATTCTTAGACTGTATTGAATACATACAAACTCAGGAAATTTCAGATGTGCTTTGAACAGCAGAAATAGGTCACAGATCTGATGGAATCTAAATTTTCTTCAAAAGCACTTTTTATCAGCACAGGACCTTCATTAGAGAGTAATCCATAATCTTGTTCCAATTGCTTGTGTTTTCACAAACGATGAGGCACAGAAAAATGAATAAGCACAAATGAAGGTTTAAAGTGAGAGACTAATGCCATTTTCCATTCTTTTATGAAGATGCATGAAAGTCAGCAGGATTGCATGCTTGGATGTGCTTAGCAAAATGAGTGAACCTCAGCTGGCCACAGTATAGACTCTCCCCTAAGCAGGAGTGCAGCCCTGGCTCTCCTAAGACCACTTTTCCTGTAAGATGAAGTTCCTTGAATGGAGACAGGAGTAGCAATTCAAGTACTGCTTCTTACGGACTCCACATGCCATTTAAAACACCAGAAAAACTGAAAACAACTTTTCACAGAATCACAGAATGTTAGGAGTTGGAAGGGACCTTGAAAGATCATCCAGTCCAACCCTTCTGCTAGAGCAGGATCACCTAGGCTGGGTCACACAGGAGTAGTGTGTACTACTCCTGGAGTAGTTAGAGAGAAGCTTACTCTATTTGTCTGCCTTTCTATCACAATTTTTTTGGAGAGTTGCTGGGACAAAATCAATGCCACTTTCAGCAGGTCCTCCATGCCTAATATTAGGAATCGCATTAGTGTGTAGTATTTGTTGCTAACCTCTTAAATGTGAAGAGGAAGTTTGAGGCCAAAGCTACCCGGAAAGGGCTGCACAGCCAGGCAATGGTGGGCAGGGCTGATCTGATGTGCAGTTCTCTGCCCACACCTAGGAGGCCTGAAGAACTTTTTATTTACATATTTTTGAATTTGAGTGAAAAGTGCAGTAAAAATTCGTAAATTGGGAAGAATATGAAAAGCATAGCTTGTATTTGATATGCATCATTGACCTTTTGCTTTTGATCTCTCTGTATGTTGTGACAAAGTACTCTGGTCCCACTTATAAAGCCAGCAAGAAATAATTTACGCCTTGCTAAATGGTTGTAGACTTTACAGGATTTTATGAACTTAGCCTAGCAAAGGCAAGACAGTGATTACAAGTATAAGAACAAATTGCTCAAGCTCCCAAGGATAGTCTTCTAGGTCACCATTGAAAAAAAAATTAAAAAAACCCCAACCCAAACCAAAATTTATCACAAAATTTAAACATCTTGTTATCTAACATTTAGTGATCTAAATTAAGTTGGAAGGGAAAAAGACTTTAACAGAAGTCTGATATAAACTGTCTTAACAAGAGAGAGAAAATTTTCTTTTTAAATGAGAATTTGTTCTACCAACTTCAGTAAAAAGGAAGCTCCATTTTTTTTTGGGCAATTAATTGGAGTTCTGTCACTTCCCAGGGGTTTATTTTGTAAGTTTAAAAAGTACTTTTATTTAATGTCATTGTGATGTTTATTTAGCATTGTTGAGATGTTATTTATTCACTAGTGAGAGGGCTTGAAAGAAGACCTGCCAAAATGCAAGAGCAAATTTTGCTGTTAAAAATCAGGATATGAATCACAGAATCACAGAACATTAGGGA
>NW_010160326.1:26515-51818 GCF_000695765.1 Mesitornis unicolor | reverse complement strand
GGGGCCGCCGGCCCTTGGCGCCCGCAGCCCTTCGGGAGCTGTAGTCCGTCCGGCCCTGCTGCCCGCCACTAGAGGCGTGCGCCGTTTTCTTGCCCCGCAGAAAGCCTCGCTAGCTTCGAGGGGCGGAAGAGGACAACATTCCCACCCGGTGTCCTCAGCGCCCTCCGAAGCTGGGGCTTCAGACAGGGGCTTTGGAAAGGCCTCTGTGGGCGGTATCAACATGGCGCCCTGAGGGGAGTTTGTCCCTTGCCCCTGCGCTCCTAGGATATTGCTGGGCAAATTCCTTAGAGGCAGAGGCCGGTCTGCCCTTTATTGAGTCTATAACCCACAGTGCTGTTTTTCTACCTTGACATAAGATCACAGAATCACAGAACGTTAGGGATTGGAAGGGACCTCAAAAGATCATCTAGTACAATGTTGAAAAAAAATCTCTGGGATGTGCAGTATCAATGTGGTCACTCGGACCATGATGCCAGGGCAGTGCAGGGTGGTCACTGCTGGCTTTGTGGTGCAGTTTCCAGGCAGCATGCTCCCGTGATGGGGTGGTGCAGACAAGCCTGGGGAAGGGGTGGGAGAAGAGCAAGCTCTGTTCAAATGGCCTGAAGTGCCGTGGAGCTACTTTAGGGTCACACTGGTCAATATCGTCAAGGTCTGCATATTTAGGGATCCACCTGGTCATTTGTTGAAATATGTGAAAAATTAATTCTTGGTTAAAGAGCTACCAATATCTTTCTTTAAATGAATCATAGAATGGTTTGGGTTGGAAGGTGACTTAAAGATAATCTAGTCCAACACCCCTGCCACGGGCAGTGACATCTCTTACTAGACCAGGTTGCCCAAAGCCCTGTCCAACCTGGCCTTGAACATTTCCAGGGAGTGGCATCCACAACTTCCCTGGGCAACCTGTTCTCATGTCTCACCACTCTCATAGTGAAGAATTTCTTCCTAATATCAAGTCTAAACCTATCCCCTTTCTGTTTAAAGACATTCCCCCTTGTCCTATCACTACATGCCCTTGTAAAAGGTCCCTCCCCAGGTTTCTTGCAGGCCCCCTTCAAGTATAATAAGAAAAATAAATAAATAAAGAGAATACATCTCTTGTATTATACCAAATGAAGGGCAGGTTGTATGTGAAAGAAAAGCATAGTAAGCAGTACCATTTGCATCCTAATTTACCACCTGAACTTGACCCATTGGTAATTCTTTCCGCATTACATCTTGTTTTCTTTCTTAAATATATATTTAGGTTTAATTATATGCCATTACATAATCTTTCCCAGCTTGTAAAATTCAGGTCAGTTTAATGTCAAGATGTATTACGAGGTAAACAAGTCTGGCTGCTGGCTAACAGTACCTGCCCCCAGGCTTAAATTTTGAAAATGGCTGGTTTGCAAATGACCAGCAGGTCAGAATGTTTTTATTTGGACTGAAGTGGGAGGCCAAAGGACTGAGTTTCAAGCAAAGTGCTTTAGAACCCATCATGTAAACCTAGTTCTGGCAGAAGGAGCTTTGATATAAAAACAAGTGGAAAACAAAAAGGAGGCTGTTTATGGGTTCTTCTTTTTGGCTGATACCTATTTGCCTCCCCATGTCTATTTCTGACCAGTTTTATAAACATTTACTGTATGGTTTATATTTTTATTGTGCAAAGTTTTTTACTTTGTTTATATTTTTATTGTGCAAATATATTTATTTTCTGCTAAGGGGCAGAAAAAGCAGTAGGACTGTAGGTTTATACTGCTAGGCAAGTTTCTGCATTTCTTTGACGTGTGTGTGTGGTTTCTGAGCGTGTAGGTGAAGATACGGTTCATGAAGCAAGCTGTTCTGCTTACAGTGAGAGATTGGCTTGCTGAAAACAACCCAGAAGAAAGCATCTCCCAGGCCAAAGTTGGGGAATGTAAATCACGATGGGAAGGTTTTCACCGTCCTTTGCTTGAAACAGAGCTCAAGAGCCATTTGAACATTTTTTTTTTCTTTTAATAGAGTGGCAGTTTATAGCCTCCCATTGCTCAGTGGCGTATAACCAGGGTGGGATTTCTTTTCTGGGGCTGTGGATAAGGCATTTGCAAATGAGTTTCGCTGTATGCATCTCAGAAACTTTCTGTTGTTTAGGTTATTGTTTCAGGGTTATATTAAGGTAATGGGGGAGAGGGCAACCACGTTTGGGTTCAGTCCCAGTCTCTGCTCAGTAACAGAGCCCAGTAATGCCCTCGGGCTTTCCATCTCTTTAATATTTTCCCAGATAACTGACTCATCGGTCAGCTTGAAGGAACAACGTGTCCTTTCAGTGTCACATGTCATTCTCATTAGATGGATGGCCACATTTGGTGGTCATAGCCTAGAGGATGATGTGCTCTTGAAGAACTATGGAGAGCCTGAATCAGCTTTCCTTAGTTGCAGTCATGTCAGGCCAGAAGTAGTCTTCACAGCCAGGTCACTCTGAAACACTGTGGGATTTGAGTAACTCTTCTTGAGAAATAGGAGAAGAAAGTATCTTAAACTGAAGTGGTGGAAAGGGACATCAGAGCCATGAAAGCTGGTGATGGAGGAAGCAGCAGACCAGGCATTTACATACAGGGTGCATGACTTGTTCAAATGTTGAATATCACAGTCCCATGCTTCTGTCCCTGCATCTCCCATATTAACAGCTCGCTATAGGGCTGCAATAATGTGGTAGCAGGAATCCCTCTGGAAGGCTCATTTGTAGGCTGCAAGCTTGCACGGTCCTTTGCTGCCCATCATATATAAAAGTCACCACTAGCAAGCCGCCTCCTGTGTCACAGGTGGAAGCACACGGCATCTTTCACATCTGGGAAGAGTTTGTAGGGCAAACTATGGGCAGTGCAGTGAGTTGTTGCCAGTATACATCTAATCTGTTGCATGTGTACAGATGTGGGGTCAAACACAGTGAGGAGCATTTTCTCTTAGAAGGTGTTTGGGTAAAAATAACGGCTTCAATTTGGTCTCTGATTATGCACTGAAAGCTGTTTCTCTGTGCTGCTAATGACTGTAAGGTTGTATATACATTCTTAATTATGCCATATAGTTTATGGTAATTATACAAGTTAAAATGAAAACCATGAGCTGTGTAATGAGATTGATCAGATTCAGCATTCTAGAGCATTAGCACTGTACTTTTGTGGCTGGATTTCCAGTGCAGTGAAGGAAAGGTTGCAATAATAACAATGAAACATTTCTGTCCTCTACTTCCTGGGTCTACACTGAGTTGCTAAGTGAAATTTTAGAGTAGTTTCTCATACTTTTTTAAAAGTTGTGCAAAAGGATCTATTTTCCAAGTGTAACCAAGTGATTGCTTGAGGGCGGAGGTGAAGAACCCACCACCTTGATGTGGAATAAAAGCCTTCTACAGAGAATTAATAAAAGCTAATGACTTGCAATAACTTTCCAGCCAATATCACCATTAGACAAGCCTCGATGATCCTACTTCATGTAAGTACTTTGCACACAGTGAGGGCCTGCAGTGGGAAAGAAACCCAGCTGAGGACTGTGCTCTTCTGCAGCCTTCAATGGAGGGCCTGAAGTCATCACCATTTTGGCAACTATCTATTTCTGTGGTATAGGATAGTGGGAAGAGAGGGAAGGTCTGTGTACAGACCTAATCCACTTTGTTTAAGATCAAAAATCTTAACGAACTTAATAACAGGGTCTTCGCATGTCAACTTGCTGGAACTACAACAGAGGGAAGGAGAACACACTGAGCAACGGGGAAGCACTAAGTGGTTAAAAATTGGGGAGTGACCCAAAAGCAAGGTCTGTGCACAACAGCAATATGAATTAATTTGATAGAGCTAAATAGTTTCTATGAACAAAATAAATTACATTGGTCCTGTAGCCTGCTTGAATTATCTGGTGTTGAGTGTAGATGAGTAGGTAGAATGGCATCTGTGTACAGCTAGTGCTGTTAACTCTGTATTTGTGTATTGGTTCAGAAAGAGGAAGGACAGAGACTTGAAATAGAAATTACTGCAACAACAGCATTTTTCTAAGGTAAAAGGCATTAATAACACTGATGCTTCTTATTTATCTTTCTTTTCTACAGCCAAGAAAGAGGAGAAATCAGAAGTTACAAGTGTTCACTGGTTTATGAATCCAAGGTGGAGAGAAAAACAGACAGTAAATTAACTGGGCATAGTATGAAGCTATTTAAGGTTAACAGGCTGGAAGAGATCAATACACGATACAACAGTAACAGACTGGAAAAAACCACCTTTTTTCAGAGCATGGAAAAAGTGGAGCAGACTAGAAGCTATCAGGAAGAAAAATTCAGAGAATTAGATCCTGGAACAGAAGATGAAAAGGTAACTAACTGCATAATTAATTTTGTCTTCCCAAAACACTGTCCCTTTCTTCTTTCAGCTAGTTAGAATTTACTATGTGTGTTTCACAGTAGAGCTGAATTTTTCACTAACATCAGTGAAAATGTATTGCAGCTGTGAAAGACTGGACAGCATCTTTTAATTTTTTTGGATTCACAGAAGCAAGCATGTGTGTTTTTATTCTGGTGTTTATTTACAGCTGGACTTGCATTCAGAAGTTGTAAAGAAGTTCTGTGGTTCTGCCGCTCTTCAAAATCAGAAGGTAAGTGTAGATTTCATTGTATTTGTGTTTTGAAAGCATTTGTCCTGTCAACAGTTCTGGAGTTAGTAGGGACTGAATGAATCCCATGGAAAGAGCAGGTTTCCCAGAGGACCTAAGGCAGCTTTTTCCTTTACTTTTCCTTTACAGCTTTTCCCATTAACACTGGAGAAGCAGGACATGGTTACATGCTGCATGCCATGCTTGCAGGGCCAAGTGTTTGGTGTGGCTCCATGCTGCACCTGTCTCCAGTAAAAACGGTGCTGAGCATCATATTATGGGGTCTCTGGCAGGGGTTTGGGGGATGTTATTGGCTCTTTTAAGTTTTCTTCCCATATGAAAATAATAACTTACACAGGTGAGAAAGTAAAAACTGCAGTTGCTGCTCTGTAGCTCTTCCCCTGAGTTGTGTCTCTTTAGAGTCAGGAAAAAGGCTCTGCGAGCTGCTTTACCTGTGTTAGTGTATCTTAGTTTGATGACAAATTGCAGATAGTAGCCACGGTAGGGAGATTTTCCACCACTTTTTGGTGCAGAAACACTTGATGTTTGCTTCTTCCATCTAATGGTTGGAACTGGCTATTTGTTAGCAGTGCTGTAAGAAAAGGCAGAGAGAGCCTAGAGGTGCACTAGGGGAGAAAGGAATAGGGTCAGAAGATGAACAGCTGGTGGCTACTTCCAAGCTGGAGAAATAGCTCTGTATTCCCGTTTTAGCCCACCAGTCTCCTGGGGACAAGACTTCAAAGGTGAAAGGCAGTCCAACTGAATTCTGGTAATGTACCTCACTGGAGTGAGGTTTCCAGATACATAAACATCAGTTATATTTCTCCTAAGCTTTTACAAGCTTAGAATCTAATTACAAAACTTAACTTTCACACAAATTTCTTAGAAATTCCTCAATGGGATACAGAATTGGGCCTTATATGTGCTGCTGGTTTTGATGAAAGGAAAACCAGTACCTTCCTTTTAAAGGTCTTAGCTTGGTCTGCTTGCCTGATGAACAATTTTTTTATACCGGTCGGGAAAGGAAGGAAAGAAGATTGTGGTGGCAGGAAAACCAGTAAACTTTGCTCAGATCTGTGCATTTACATGAATGATTGTGGGCATAGGTACATAATTTCTGTGGATGAAAGTGGTGACTGAACATCTATCGCTTCAATGGGAGTGGGTTCCAACTCAAGAGACCATCCAGAAGAGAGTGGTCAAACTGTGTGCTTGCTGGAAGAAATAATTATTCTGAGATTAATTGATTGTAATCCACTTTCTGAAGCCAAATATGTTTCTAGATGTATTTTTAATAAAATAAGCAATCACAATGTTAATGTTTCAGTGCAGTATAATTTTGCAAAAAAAACCCCACCTCTAATCTAAAAAAGAAAAAAATATACTCTCAAAAGCCATTAAAATACAACTAAGGAAAGCAAACCCCTCCATAAATTATGAATATATGAATAATGACGTTACAGTGTGATAATATACCTCTTGGGGCCGTGAAGCAGCTGTGGCGCTGCTGTCCTCTAGATGGCAGCCTTTGCCACACCTGCTCCCCACCAGCACCGTTTGGGCTTGGTGACGGTGACTCAAAATAGCGCATGACAAACCTGCTCTTTACCTGTTTCAGTCGTGTTTTATTCAGAAGGGTCTCTTGCCCCATTTGTGCAGTTGGGAGCACATGGCTTTGTATCTTGGCTACGTTTTGCCTTCAGGCATGAACCCAAAGTTTTGCTTCAGGTGATACATTATCAAGTGAAAGACATTTCATTTCATAGGAAGGGTTTTCATTTGTGTGAACCAGGTTTAAAAAAAGAATAAAAATCCAGATCTGTCCTTGATCCATTGCACTGAACAGCCACCAAGGGGCTGTGCTGGTCCAGGGGACAGTGTGGCACAGGGTAGGAGCAAGCAGCTGTGAGGTGGTAAAACCACCTCTTTTGACAACAGCACCAGCTTCCGCAAAGGTAAATTGATTGTGAAACTACCACACAATTTTCTGAGCTGCATTACGCTGCCAGTGAGCTCCTTGTTCCCCACCTAGACTGCTTCTGATGGCCCAGCCAAAGCTGCAAGCTGTTGGTCAGCAAAGCTGCAGTCTCTTCCTTCTGGCTCTTGCCTGGTAAATGATGGGTGTGAGAATGCAATTCAAATTGTTTGACTTGAAATCGCTATCTGAAATTAGAGCTTTAACTCCCTCTCCCCAGTGACTGTTCAGTTTTAAATACTATAAAATTATCTTCTTCAGGGTCAGTGACTTATTTTTAAACCCTGGTTCCATGATTGAGATGTGTGCAGATTGATTATTTTCTATTAGTAACATTCAGAACTATAGAAGCTCCTAGGTTTGTATTTACCAAGTTAATAACAAAAGTAACCCACCCACATTGGATAATAATTCCATGATCCCTTTTTCAGGAGAGCAATATTGAGTAAACATTCAACAAAAGCCACATCTAATCCTGAGTGAAGCTTCAAAGCTTTCTGGACTCTGGCAGACCACCTCGGGAAAGAGATTTGAAATTCAGATTTGAAATTCAGGGTCTCTCTGCAAGCATAATGTCTCTGCTCTTTAAAGTTCTTGCAACCTGGAGAGCTGCAGCTACAACTGCAGTTCCTGTGGTTGAAGCTATTACAAGTTGACAGTGCAACTGTAGGCTTTCTGCATATTACCAGTTTGCATCTACAAGGCTTGGCCATTACCTTGACTTACCATCCATCTCTTCTACTTATTTGCTATGTGGTGCCAATACATTCATTTGGGTAATATTCTGCGACAGGAGAGATGCTCCCTATGCATGTACATGAGCATGCTTTCCCTTGGAGGTGTTGTGAAGGGCCTTTAGCTAAAGCTCAGATACGGCTGAACTTGCATTACTTCTTGTCCACTAAGCGGTGGCAATTGCATGCTTACAGTCTGCTGCAAAATACAAAGAAAAAGCATTGGTAAAACTCATTGATTTTAATATTTCTTTTACTGTGATTTTACTTTACATCTGCAGAGTTGCACTCTAGTAATTTACTACAGTTTCGTTCATAAGCTGAGATGTATGAAATTACTTAAACTACAGTTTCACATACCAGGATAGATTTTTCTCCCAGTATTAGCAAACATAAATGTGAATCCTAACATTTGCTAAAAATATATGTCTTTGTCATTTGCAACTTACAGGTGTATAAGCAATAACTTCTAGTAGCTCTACTGCTCTTGCTGTCCTGCTTGAAAGAACAGAAGTGGCAAGAAGCAAAAGTACTCTTTACTTACTGCCACATTTCAGGGCTTCTTAGTCCTGCTCTTGTAAGGAAACAATAATGAGGATTAAACCTTCCACTAGATAGTTTTATTTGAATAGATAGTTCCTATGCCAGTTCATTTTGAAGTTCTGGAGACATTTGGAGTACTATCAGTTCAGGACAGGTGGTTTGTGGGGGTTTTTTGTTTGTTTTGTTTTTGTTTGTTTGTTGTTTTTTTTAAAAATAAAAGAGAGGAAAAAAGTCTCATTGATATTTTATTTCTTGAGTTGGCAATACAATATTCCATGCAAAAGTATCCCCTTGGTGATATTCTGAAAACAGTTTAAAGACTAACTTTTAAACATTTAGCTCAGCTGGAACTTTCAGCTATACTTAATATTTGGTGTTCAGTTAAGTTGGGCCTGGGGATGGCTAATTGTCCTCTAATTCCTTGTCTCCAGACGGAATGTGATCAGCCTTGTCTTCTTTGAGCCTTCTTACTCCCACATGACCACCACCACAATTTCTGTAGCAGTAACTTTCTCTGAGGCCTCTGTGTCGGAAATGACGGTGGTGGTAATGATACCTTTGTGAGTTCCTGTTTTCCAGGGGAGGCCAGAGTCATGGCACTATTTCAAACAGGGAACAAAATGATCACTGTTGCATAATTAACACCAAATACCTTTTCTCTGCCCGTAAACACTGTTCACGATACAGATCTAAATATTTTTACCTATTTCTTGTTTTACAATTTTAATCAAGAATGACTTTTTAACAAAATCCTGCAACGTATTCTGAACATTTGCAATGAGACTTCTTAACTAATGAGGAGAGATCAAAACCCTCAAGGCTTTCTTCAGCCTTGAAATGAAAGCACCATGTCTAAAGCTTGGCTTTGTATGGTCAGAAAAATGGAAGTGGTCTTCAGCCAGGTTTGGGCCCTATTTTTTTTACCAACCTCCTTTTCAGCTTGCTTGAAATGTTGTCATCAGACATCGTGTTGTCAACCTCAGCCTGGTGCAGCCTGGGGTGTATCAGAAGGGGTGTGGTCAGTAGGTCGAGAGAGGTTCTCCTTCCCCTCTACTCTGCCCTGGTGAGACTGCATCTGGAATATTGTGCTCAGGTCTGGGCCCCTCAGTTCAAGAAGGACAGGGAATTGCTTGAAAGAGTCCAGTGCAGAGCCACAAAGATGATTGAGGGAGTGGAGCATCTCCCTAATGAGGAGTGGCTGAGGGAGCTGGGTCTCTTTAGCTTGGAGAAGAGGAGACTGAGGGGTGACCTCATTCATGTTTATAAACCTGTAAAGGGCGAGTGTCAGGAGGAAGGAGCCAGGCTGTTCTCAGTGACAGCCAATGACAGGACAAGGGGCAATGGGAGCAAGCTGGAGCATAGGAGGTTCAATCTGAATATGAGGAAAAACTTCTTTACTGTAAGGGTGACAGAGCACTGGACCAGGCTGCCCAGAGAAGTTGTGGAGTCTCCTTCTCTGGAGACATTCAAAACCCTCCTGGACACGTTCCTGTGTGACCTGGTCTAGGTGATCCTGCTCTGGCAGGGAGGTTGGACTGGATGATCTTTCGAGGTCCCTTCCAACTCCTAACATTCTGTGATTCTGTAGGTCCCAAGTTATTGTGTAGCAATGTGTGCAGTTCTGGGATTTCAGGCAGCTTTGTTTTACTTAATGCTCCCAGTCCCCATGCTTTTGAAAATGTATGTCTGTCTTTCTCAGAAAGAGAGGAGTATCAAGGTTTCCCAACTGAAAAAACCCACAACGAAACCCACCCTCTCCAACATAACGACTACATGATAACTCAGAATGTGACTTGAGAGTGCTTGGAAGTCTTAGAAGCCGGATACTGACTAATGGAAGGACAGCAGTCATTATAATTTTTTAATCTCTTGATTTATTTAAATAGATGTCATGTTTTCTGTAGTTTGATTTGTGAATTTTCAGTAATTGAGATATCTGCTACTTGTATTTCTCCACAGCCAGTGGGATTATTTTAGATTCTTTTCTTATTCACCTCTGGCCAGATAAATATACAAACAGAGAAGAAATGGTACTGTTTCTACTGCTTCATATTCCACAATAACAGCTAGCACTTCGTAATTGTGGGCACCTGTTGCACAGAAGATGTATAATCCTTATATATAAAATTCCTTTCTTATAAATAGACCTCAGACCCTATGTAATGATCCTTCACAATCCCTATATATGTAAGACAATAAACCATGACACACTTTGTTACTCACATTATAATTTTCTATCTCTAGAAATAAAAGAGCTTCCTTGGGCTTATAATGGAGCTGGAAGCAGAGTTTTTTATTAAAGTTGCTTACCATTTCCAAGGGTAAGGACAAAGGTCCTGTTTTCAGTTGTTTGAAATTTCCCAGGTTTTGGCTGCACAAGCCACAATTTTCTATGCAGAATTTGCATCACACTGAATTGCTTGGAAAAATTCAGCAGAAGCAGTCTATCTGTTTCTGGAAATTTTAGGGCAAAAAAGTTACCTTGATGATATTGAAAGTCTCACATTCATGTAATTGAAATGATTGAGCACCTCCATCTGTTGGATCAAGGACTTGATGGTTTGCAGATGAGCAGATGCTGGATATGAAATAGGGAGACAGCTGGGACCCGCTTTCTGCGTGGTGGTGGTTTGGATATGGGAGCAGTGTAGATAGACTGCAAGCACAGGAACAGAGGGGGCTGCAGACAGTAAAGCCATGGCATTTCAAAGTGACCTTCCTGTACATGTGCACCATAGCACATTTTAACTGCTTGTTTTGAATGCTGCAATTTGGGTATTTTCTATCCATTTCTTGCCCATCAAACGGGGAAAAAAGATGACCAATAGCCTGCACTGCTAACTGCAAAGGGATTGCTTTCATTTGAGAAGTTCTGGGATGTCAGAGTAATTGCCTTTCAAGTTCGTGCAATACGCATCTCATGCGTAGATCCCTGCACCTGTCTCACGCTTGTCAATAGGCCATCGCTTCTTTTCCTTATAGGTCCAGGGAATGTGTTGAAGTATGAGATGGGTTCCTGCTGCGTGTCCGAGCCTTGTCTAGCTAGGTGGTACTTACAGAGCTGGGGTGGGTTTTGAGGGTGCCTGTCAAATTGCATCTGCTAGAGCAGGAAAACTGAGTTAATCAGTTGATTAAAAATAAAGGGATGGATCTACCCCTGCAAAGAAATGCTGCCTGGATTGCAGGTAGTTTCTGCCTTTGGGCTTCATATCTCTGGCAAACCTTGTGGACTGTGTTGAGCTCTGGAAGAAAGAGAGAGATCCCTGCATCTGGAGATGCACAGGTAGTAGATATACTTTTAATAAGTTAGATATATTTCACTGATCAGTATCGATGCTGTTTAACTGGTTGAATGCTGGTTGTGTTCTGATGTAGCCAGTTAAACCTATCCGTTTTTTCATGGAGCGGCACGTATACCTCTCTTTTACGAGAGTCTGTCTGGCAGTAAATCCTAGACAGCTGATGGGCTTTTCAGGAAGGTCCATCTCTCCGCTTGCTGTCGGAGTGCTTTATCCTGCCATTAAAACACGATGCATCCTCTAGTGACCTCTACTGGGTGCAGTTCAAGGAACAGCCTCAACGTAACCTCACTCTTTGGTCACAGTGGGAGTGAGGTGGCCAGCCCTTCTTCTTGTGGGACTGGGAGATCCCCAGTAAGGTTCATGCCAGTTATTTTCCTGTTGTCAGGTGAACATAGCACCATCTCCCTAAAGAAGTAGCGTCACTAGTTATTGCATCACTAGATGTTGCTGTCAAAGATAGCGTGTATGTTTGCTGTCATTTTCCAGAAAGTAGTCCCAGGGCAGTGATGACTCATCTTGTTTTAACTCAAGAGCTTTTAGAAGGATTCTTAACAGGATAAATTGCTTAAACAAAATAAATATATGAGTTTAGAAAGGCAAAAAGGAAGACACTTGTTCTAAAGCAGCTCTAAAGATGTAGATTGCCAGAATGCTTAGGATTTTAATTAGTTTGCTGCAAATTAAATGCTAATGACTGTCAGAGCTCTTTGCCAGTTTTGTTGCACACGTCGTGAACTTACTTTTGAAATTTGGAATGGTAACATCTGTCAGACATTTGGTTTTTGATTGCTGTCCATGTAAGTTACGTTTGTTCTTTTGAGTTAAAAGGTTTCTCATCAAGTGCAAGTTTTCCAGGCTGTCAGATAAGTCCTCATCCATAGACAGGTGGCATGGACTCAGAAGTATTTCAAGAGTGGAGCAAGTGTCCTTGCCAAGGACTCGCAGTAGAGCTGTGCCCATCCTGAATCCTTTGCTTTGGGAGGAAATGCACCAACAGCAGCCTTACACCAAGATTGCGGTGTCATCTCAGGACCCCATGGCTTGTCCATTCCAGACCCAGCCTTCCCTCTCTCTTCACTTGCAGTTGACAATTATTGTTGTCAACTGCAAGTAAACATTTCCCAGAGCTCCCTTGTTCCTCTGCATGGCGATATGTGTCCTGTGGTGCTCAGACCTGTGAGGGCTTGGGCACATGGCTGGTGTGATCAGAAAGGCTGGTGATCTTTACCAGAATTCATATTTGAGAATGGTACTTCCTTGACCTCCCAAAGTGAGGAAAGAAGGGGGATGGCATCTGAAGAGCTCTATGGGTCTTGCTCACTTCTCTGTGTTTCTGAAGAAAATGTGAGTTTGGCTTTCTAAGGGAATGTGAGGGAACAGTGCTATCCTTTGGTCATTATGCTCCTTCCTCAAAGCAGTGTTAAACAAGAAAGAAAATGTAGACCTATAACACATAACTTTCAGTAAATCTTTTTTCTTTTCTGTATGTGACACTACAGCAGAATGCTACTACCAGTGACAGGTGACTGTATTTTGGTGTATATCTGTTCAATGGGTTGTAAAGGGCCTTTGGTAGTAATTATGTATTATTATGAGCAATCAGAAACCCTAACTAAGATTGGGTGAGGCACAGTACAGGTGAGATCCACTCCACAGAATTCATTGTCTGAACAGCTGGATAAAGGAGAAGTAGAACGAGAAACAGGCACAGAGATGGATGAAGAGTCTCCTCAGGTGATGCTCTCACTCAGTGACATCTGTACAGAGACATCTGTAACATGGAAATGAAATTGCTGACTCCTTATGTAGCTATATGCTGAGATCTGAGAGGGGCCATGCCTCTGAACCCTCAGCCTACTGGATCCCAGCCATTTCATAAATGCTGAGTACTTTGTGAAGGTCCTGTACGCCATTTGGTCCAGAATATAAAATTTCAAAAATCTGTAGCAGCTCCTAGATGTTTTCTTTATTTTTCTGGTGTTCTTTTACGTGCAATTCACTCCTCCTTGCCTCAGTTCATTCTCCTTGGTTTTTATGGTGAGAGGTTTGTTATAAACTTTGGAATATGTGACTGTTAAACATATGAAAATCAGAAAAGTTTTGATACAGCAAAAGCTATAAGGTATTTGTTTCAGTGTAAAAAATATTAAATGTTGTCTTTCTTCTCTTGAAAACTCCTCTTTGACCTTAGATGCATGTCTTAGCAAAGAATTAATTTGGCCACGATCAAAGGTGTCTAGTTACAAGTTACCTATCCAGCCAATTTGTAATATACACGGAGGTGCAGGGAGATGCACCCAGACCGTCCCTGCGACCTTTCTCTTCTGGCACCTTGTGCAGTGTCTAGTGGACACGTTTAGCAGAAGTCACGGTGCAGTAAAAGTGACTTCCAGTGCTGACCATGGTGTGAGGATTCCAAACAAGGGCCCGTGCGTAGCAGAGGTCACATTTCTGTCACCTCAAACGGAAACCTCACGTGTAAAGAACATTTTGAGGAGTTGAGGATCTTAATTTTTTTTTTTTTATAGACAGTCCAATTTATTTTTCGGTGTTTGGTCCTTCTGTGTTTGCTGAAAGTGGTTATTTTTTCATTTCCAAGTTAAACAAATCCCTTAATTGCTTATATTGAAAATGTAACTGTTAGGTATGTACTGTATAGTATATGAGGGAGGATGTTTTTAAGTACTATATATACAAATACTTTTAAGTGCTGGATTAACATTTACAGATGAAATTCCTGAGAGAAATGAAAATGGGGCTTTATAATATGACTTTATGCTAAAGAAAGCACACAGGTTGTTGTTGTAATACACGTAGAGGAATTTGTTATTGATACTAAAATGAGAAGAGACAGTATTTTTCCATAGTTCCCTGTCATCAAGGCTAACTAAGCAGACATACTGGATACACAGGATCTCCCTAGCTCCACGTCTGAACTAAACAGTGATGGAGCAGATACATTGGTAGATAGGTTTAATTTCAGCTGTGACCCTGTCTAGTTATGAGCCTGTCCAGTTGACCTCATATCTTACATAGTGACTGTAGTTGAAGACGACAGGAGAAAGTTAAAGCCTTTTATCTTAACTATTGGCAGTGAGACAACAAGGTGCTGGATGATTTTGTGTTGACCTCTGATGGTGCCACAGTGCTTAATATCATCATTACATTTTAAAGGACATATTCACCAAGAGAACTGTTGCTTTTGCCAAACCAAATATTTTCTGCTGTCTTTCTGAAATACGTGGTAGACCGATATTTGGTAGTTCTAAATCTGGAGAAATTGCCTAAAGCCTCTTGGTCTTACATGTTTTAGACCATCCCAGAGGCATCCTAGGTCACCTATTAACCCCTACCCTGTGTATTTCAGCCAATTCATGTGTTAACAGGGCTTTATTATGATTTCATAAGAAACCTATGCTATTCTATTAGAACAGAAATGTACAGTATGGAAATGTAGCTTGCTGGTAAGGGCATCTAAAGAGTTCACAAGTCTAAACATAAGTCCATATGGCACCACTAAAATGGAAGAGTGAACAAAATTCAGAAGATCTGGACAAAAGAATCAGACAAATTGACTAGAACTATTAACTTATGTTTCTGTAAAGAGGTATTTTTATTTTAGTCACTTCTAATCCTCTGAGCTGTCCTTCTTTCGAGACAATATTCTAGCCATTAAAAGGCAGATCTGTCTCCCTGTCGCAGCTTTCCAGCATTACATCCAATATCTGTATCTTTAAACTGTGTTGTGTACATACTTAATATTCAGTTGTAGAATAACTCAGTGTAGATACACATGCAAAGGTGTGGGTTTATCCAATAATTAAATTTCCCAGGTTTTTGAATGCATTTTCTCTTCATTGTCCTGATTTCACATACAACTACTGTCTTTCCTGTCATGTTAGTTACTGGATTCGTTAAACACTGTATTTACAGTGCTTTCCTTGCTGTAAGGAGAACACCTTGCACACATCATGCTGCATAATAAAATCTGTATTGCAATTCTCTATAATGAAGTTGCACCAAAATTATAAGTTGTAAATTCAACTGTAAGTCACTTACTAAAAATTGCTGATGCTTATTGGGTGGCTACTTCAGAGAAAAAACATGAAAATCTTTATCCATGAATTTGTGGTTGAAATTCCTAACAAGTTAAAGAGATTTTGTTTAATGATCTTCTTAAAGAATCCCTATGAAATATTGTTCTGGCTGCCACCAAGTGCCAGCAGATTAATTCAAAATGCTTGTGAGGGCTAGCATGGGACCAGTAAAGAAAGCTTCTTTCCTGGCTTGCGCCTGTGCTCTCTGTGGTCCCCCTGGTTCATTAGTGGTAATTTCATGCACTGTTAGATATTTCAGGAGGCCAGCTCAGGATGAGCATTTGCTCCTTATGTCCTCCGGCAATACAAAGTTTCACTGCATTAGAGATGATTTATGGGCGGTGTGAGTGACAGTTGTCGCATCAGAGACCTGACAGCCTAAGTAGGCAGGACATTACACAACTGTGTGGAGAAGCAAGGGCTCAGAGGAAAGAAGCACCCAAGGTCATCCAGCAGATCTGTGACAGAAGCAGAGCTGTAAGTCAAACTTTCTGACTTCCAGGCTGGGATGTGATGCCTACTGCTATTGCAGTGTGATCCCCTTGCAGTGAAAGAAATGTCTTCCTTATCACAGCTGTTTCTTATATCTGGAATTGTATTCTCTGACACATGTTGTTTGAAAGCCCTCATGTTATTCACTAGCATTTGCCAAGTATATGGGAATCTTCCTCCCCCCTCCTCCCCAGCCCCACATTGTTCAGTCATCTCCATTTCAGCATCATGTGACTGTGGTAGAGAAAATTGGCTCCTTAGCTATCTTTGGGTTCCAAAATTGGTGGAATGCCTAATTGAAAGAATATGGGTTGGCAATAGTGATTGAAACTCTTCTTTCCAGATTTGCCAAGTCTCCCATAGTTCCCAGGATCTCCTGCATCTGGAATCATACTCTTAATGTATGCAGTGTCTGGAACTATGAATGATTTTCCAAAATCTTCAGCGGACACCAAAAAAAAAAAGTAGACCTTTTAAAACTAAAAAAACCCTTACATTCTCTTTCACTTACTTTTGGCTTTAGAAACTGCATTTTGTGTTTTAGCTTGGAAACTGTAATAATGTATAGGGACCCTTGAATGTAAAGAAGGTCAAGAAGTAGAGAATTGCATGTCTGTAGTGTTATATACAAGTTTTATCAGCATGAATTTGGAATGGGACTTAATTTGAGTATCAAATGAAACTCTGAGGTTTATGCCAAATAAACATGTTATAGGAAAAAGTCCCCAAAACACTCCTTTGGAGCATCTGTTTGTTCATTGTTCAATATCAGTCCTGTTTTTTTTTAATTCTCAGGTTATAAAGGCATGCTTCCTTTGGTCTTTGTGTTACTCTGCTATAGTCCAAAAGAATGATTCAGTATTAGAAAAAGCTAGATGAAACTAAAATCCAGCTTTCTGACCTACATAAGGCATTTATGGTGCTGCTATCTCTTGATCAAACAAGTGCTGTTTGTTCCAGTGGAAAGCTGAGGTTTTCTACCTTCCAGTGTGCTAAAGGATGTGGCTGGAGGTGCTTCACCATGTGAGTGGTCTTGAATTACACATTACTTACAGTGAGTCTATTCATATGCTTGAAGTTAAGCATGTGCTGAAATGCTTTGCTAAATCAGGGTGGCCAGGCATTATGTATTTATTGACATTGAGGTTGTCTGAGCATACATCTAGTAAAAAGGCATTTACTCTTTCAAGGAGCTCATATCCTATGTATAAATAAAAACAAAAGGAGAATGACACAGCAAAGCAATGAAGTTACTCTTCAGTGAACTTGTCTTTGTAGCTAACCTTTGGTTAACCAGTATGAAGCTTTAATGGCATTATACTGGTTTATACATTATTATGGAGGGGTTTTTTTCAAGCTTCAGTCTGCAGGGTTTGGTTTTTGTTAGGATTTTGCTGTACCATGGGTTGTGTGATAAGCCTTTTGTTGCTAATTCCTTGAAATAGGTTAAAGTGCGAAAGAATAAAGGGAAAGCTAAAAGATAAATTGGAGAAGCAAGGAAAAGCTGGGCCCTTTTTAATTTCTTTTTAAGTTGTCAGAGACCCAGACTGCTTCTCTTTTACAGAAGTTCTCCATTTAGATCAAGCCAGGCCAAACTCCTTTGGAGTTATTCAGGTTGTCACAAGCCAAGAATTGGTCTGCAGTTTTTCACTGAGCAGAAAATAAAGAAGCCTGCATTAGGATGATTCCCTCTCCCCACCAAAAAGTGGAATTTCATGAAATGAAATGTGCATTTCAGATGAAACTTGCCCGTCTGCCTCTGATTCATTGTCAAAATTGTGGTCAACTGGGAGTTTCAGTTGTATTCCTGAAATGTGAATTCTTCAGTTTATGAAGCTGAGTTTTTTAAGCCATTGGGAACTAGCCAGGTTTATTTCTTTTTATTATTTTTCAGTGCTTTCAGACTGACTTTCCCTGAAAGTAACCCAGCATCTCTGTTTTGTGAACCTCAGCTGTTCCTTATGATATTCACATCAGTGCGACTGCAGCAATACAGGAGATAGGAACTTGGACTAACATCTCTATTGTTTGAGCACCAATTTAAAATCTGTAACATGTATAGTATATATGCACTGCTATCTGGTTGAATGGGGTGTGCTAGGAATTGTTTGAAAGATTGTTCCCAATAATGCTCATCTGAATGCAGTGAAAAGAGAAGAAAATTGCATTCAGATGAACTGTGATCTATAGCTTACATAGGATGTAAACCTTCAAACCTAGCAGGCTTGTGTTTTTATTAGGAACCATTGCCAAACATTTGTCTTATTTCAGAGATCCTAGTGCAGATAATCCTACATTCAATTTTTGAAAAAGCTGTGATTTTTCTGAGCTGCAATAGTAGCTCTCCCATTGTGTCCTCATTGTGCCACCTATTAGCTTGTCGGTGTTCAGGAATCACAGAATCACAGAATGTTAGGAGTTGGAAGGAACCTCAAAAGATCATCTGGTCCAAGCCCCCAAAGAGTGTCTGCAAGACTGGTAAGAAAGGCAGGTGACAGATGCAAAACTGACCCCTGTGTATACACAGGCACATGCCTAAACTCTCGGCAGTCTGTCAATTGCTCTGTTCGGAATAAGTTGGAACAAGAATAAGTCTGTCTCCAGCAAAGAGAAGTCCTCATCGATTAGCTACAGGCACTTTTCAGTATCAAAAGTGGATCCTAGATACCTTCTGTGCAGTGTATTTTTTTCTTTTGAGGGACTGATAAAGAGCAACTACAGTTTACAGTGACCTCCAGTGGTGAAAAACTTTTCTGGGAGAATGGCATAGCTAATACCTCAGTTTTATTTAGGTGATGTAGGTTGCAGTTCTGTTTTATAGCCTTATAGCATATTACATTCAGATTTATTTATTATGTTCTGTACCTTGTTGCTTTAAAAAAAAATCTTGTATTTTTCCTCTTTTTGCTCCTTCTCCTCTCAGGATCTTCTTGCTTTTTGTATTGACAGTAAATGACAATAGTCATACTGGAACTATACTGTATATGAGATGTATGAGGCTTTGCAAATTATGTGTTTCCTTGTATAATAAGTGTGAGATCAGTTCTGGTCTTCCTCCCCTCAAAGATCTTATTTTCTGTAGTCACCTCAGTGCTCACAATTTCTTTCAGTTTCTTCCACATCTGCCTTTCTGGCTTCCCCATATATTTACAAATTTTCTCATATGTTGTTCATTGAGGTCTCTTTCCATTTCACTTAAGTTGGCTTCTTTAGTGTTCTGTGTTAAGGGTTGATTCTGCAATGGTTTAGTCATCTGGCTAGCCCAGACCCCACAGATATGAAAGAGTAGGTTTTTGGAATTGGTGACGCTGGAATATGGCATTGGGGGTGCAGTGATGCTATTTCCATATTCTACAAGGCAGAATATAACTTTATGCTGTAGAGTGCTTCATAGCAATTTTTCTTAGAAGAATACTTGTGTTTGCCTATGCTGACTTCTGCACTGTGGACAGCACAGATCAGTCTGATTGCTGTCAAGTGATTGGCATTCTTTACTTCCATTTCTTAGCATAACTGACCTTTCCCTGCAGAAAACAGAGAGCTATCTTCAGGAATGAAAATGGAGCTGGATTATACGAAGAGCAGTCAAGATGTCAGGTCATTTGTGGTTTTATAGGGGTGGGGAAGAAATTTTTTGGGGTTAATATGATACAGGAATCACTTGCCTTTCCCAGATGATTTTCATTCTTTTACACTTCATATACCAATCAAATGTGCTTTGTGGTAGACACACAAGGGATCAGAAATCATCAGACTTCAGCCAGCTGCTGTGAATGTAAATTCATGTGTGTGTGACTTGAGTGGACACATTCTGAGTTGCCAATGAGCCTATAATGGGAGTTGTCTTTTCCTGGAATATCTAGATAAGAGAGACAGGAAAAGCAGGTATGAAGATCAAGTTTCAGAATTTGCAAAAGAAGTGTTGTTTGCTGACTTTTTGAACAGGTTTTGCTGATCAGAATAGGTCTTTAATTCTCATGGACTTTCTTTGGGATGACATTTGAGGGACTGTCAGAGTGAAGTACCTTGTCTTGCTTGAGGCAGGCTAAAATTTGCCAAGTTAAAGCAATTAAACAACACAGCAGAGCAACCCACTGAAAGATAAAGCATGAAACATTCTTCTGCAAACTATGCTTGGGCTGGCTTTGTCATAAATCCTTCCCAAAGACATCAGCTGGGTGCTGTTGCATATCCTTTAAAGAGGCTTTGTGTACCTTTGCTGTGACCACAGTGCCTGGGAGTGGAAGATCCTGTTGTCCTTGGAAATAAAAGGACCTTGTCACCTTGTTTCTTCTTTCCTTAGTGTGGGCTGAAAGGGGGCTACTACGCTTATAAATGGGAATATTCAAGTCCTAAGAGATGGGGAGCTTGGGTGCCAAGCTGGCAAGGAGCCGGTTAACTTCCTGGGAACTTCTCGGTATCCTGCTCCTTGTGCACTCTGCAAATGCCTGGAAATTGAATTCGTATTTCTAATAGCTGTGGAATGAACAAGTATAAGAATAGCCCATTTGTTTGATTTTCCAGACTGACAAAAAAACCAAGGCTTGTATTGGAGTTGGGGTGAAGAACTGGTGATAGATGTTGCCACAGCTGGTTCTGCAGTGGCAGGCATGTGCTGCTCACCCTGTAAGGTTTCGATGGTAATCTCCGGGCGGTGGAACACAGACATCAGGTTTCATGCCCCTCTGAGAGGCTGTGGATCTCTGCAGAGATGCTGATGGTGTCAGAGCAGCTTGGAAAGTTAGAAGAGTAATTGTCAGCAGCACAGCAGGTGGTGGAGAGTTTCAGACCAGTGACACGAAATGTAACGGAGCAATGGCTGTAGCTGGCTCCTCTGTTCTGACTCATAAACATTTTTATATCAAAGCTATATGGGAATTACAGTACCTGCAGATAGCGATGAGTCTTGTGGGCTTAGGAGCCTTTCTAAACATGGTGTTCAGAGATATAAATGTTAACTGTAACAAGTCCACCTCTCTCCAATTGTTTCTGCTCCTTAAATGGCTCCAGGCACATTGCTTTATCCATGCTAATAATAGATGGGATTTACAGATGGTTCATATGCCAAGGACTTAATGCCAAGCACTATAAAAATGTCATAGCCTCAAACCGTAGTTGTGGACATTCTCCATGAACCTGCTTGTGTTAGTGCTTGCCAGGAGTGCTTCCTGAGGACAGTGGGTTTTTCTTTTTGCGTTCAGCAGTGGTAGGCATCTTGACAATGAGCTCTTTTATGAGGGATCCTTGAGGATCACTAGATATTCCCTAGGAACTAATGCAAGCTATTTAGAATATATTATTATAAACTGCTCAGCTTGTGCTAAAATCTACAGATCTGTGACTCTGTATACTAACATAAAAAAATAAAAGCTGCTGGCATCAACAAACCTTATTTCCCAGCTCAAGATGAAGCAGGGTAGAAACAAGATTTGCACCTCCAAATGATCAATGTCTAGATAAGGAGTGACCTATAACTGTACAAGGCACTTCTGATGCCCACCTTAGAGACTTTATGTCACCTTGGATGGAGGAAAGCTGGGATGCAAGCCACTGAAACCCTTTCCAGTTTAAAGACATTTGCAGAGTTTTATGTTTTGAATGATTATTCTATCTACCTGTAGATTGGGAAGTAAGGTGGGAAGAGAGGGGAGGGTGGAAGAGCTGAATTTATTTATCTATTTTTCTTTCAGTCAACCTGTCTCTTTCTCCTTTGCCTTTTCTTGGCTCAGGTTCTTCTGTTGAGTATTTAAAAAAGAAACTGAGTTTTAAAACGATTGTACTCGAATAGTCTGTCCTGAGCTTGATCAGACAAATCTGTAGTGCTTTGAGGGGGATTGCAGCACTGATGAAGCAGACTGAAACCTTTTACTGTGCAATCAGGTTTAACTCTGTCTCTGCAATTTCTAATGAGCCCTGAAAGCCTGAGAAACCTCAAAAAAGCAAATTGCATTGTTCTTTCATATTAAAGCACACCTCTAAGTTTCTATTTGAGATGGGTAAATTATTGTCCCCTGCAATGGAATAAGGTATTTGAGGTTCTTGTATATTGTTTGTTGTGTGTAATACTTCCTCACTGTCCCAGCCAGTGAAAATTGTCCTTGATTGAGATTAGTCTGTTCAGGCAGGTGGATGCATGTTGGTGCACTGAAATGGTGTGAATTTAGTGCCTGCCAGCAGCTTCCTACTTAACCTTCACATATACAGAATTAGCACATGGATTAAGTCAACGATTCTTCTTTGAAAGTTTCTTCCTACTTAGGGCCCTAAGAGATGCTGTTTGTGGAGTTAGTGTGAGGCAGGGAGTGTGCTGCTGATGGCCGTTCTGTCACGTCTAAACACCCAGGTTACAAAATTTAACAGCTTTACACAAAACGCTCCCAAACAATGACCTGAGCACAGTGATAACGTGTTCAAGAGGAGCAGAGGGCTGACAGCTCCTTGATAGTCAAGTTGGACCATTTCAAGAAATCTTGTCCCTTCAGCTGTTACTCACGGCTTTGTGTCTATGGGTAATTTTTCCTATAGCAGTAAGCAATCCTGTGAGCACTCCTTCAGGAAGTAAAAGGTTAAAATACATTGCTCACTTTAACCATCATTTCTCAAAAGAGACATAATAGTTCTTTCTGTTAGTATGATGCATACCCCCTCCACTCCAGCTCTGATTACATCCATGACAGTTAAAGATGCTCCTGTGGATGGCTTTCAGCTTAACAGTTCTTTGCATTTTCATGGCCTGATGCTTCCTTCCAGTCTCAAATCTCTCTAAACATCTTATGACTCCTCTGAATGAAAAAGGTGTCTTATTATTCCGGTTTGAAAAATGGAGAAACTGAGTCAGAAAAACATTACACAACTTGCTTAAGGGGATGCACGACAAATAGGTACTGAGCAGAGACTTGACCTTAGTTTCCTGTTTTTTCTCTGAATCTGAAAAACCTGAAACATGAATCAAAGGAGAAGAAATCTTTAATTTGAGTATTAAAAAAAATCCTAGATTTTTTTGAAACTTCTTTTCCTTTTCTTCATGTTCCACTACAGTTGCCAGTTTCAGCTAAGTCTGAAAGCACTGGACATAGCAATAACATGTTCAGGAGGAGCAGAGGGCACTTACAGGTCCTTGAGATGCAAACTGGACCATTTCAATAAATCCAAAGCGCTGCTGCACATGTTTGGGGTGTTCCCTTGTTCACTACATGCATTCAGGGCATGTTCCTTAAAAACGATGTAAGTAGTTATATCTTGAGCAGCACGTCAAGTGCATGACTAGCAATGCCTAAAAAGATTAATTGCACATGCAATACTGCAAGTACTGCTTGCCAGAGACACACCTATATGACCAAATCAATGTTTGGCAAAGAAGCATTAGGCTCACCTAAGAGAACAATCTTTTAACCACCTTTGCCATTGCTGTGTTAATCCTCAACGCCCAGTGGTGAAGCTACGGAGACACAGTCCCCCAACTGAGGTCCAGGGCGGTATCTGCTCCCTGCTCTGCCACACGTGACACTTAATTCCTTGCAGTTACAGTCCTGATCCATGATACTTGATTCTGGACGGTGCAATGCGGACATCTGATCCTTCGTGCTTCATCTCTGACACCGGACCTCCATTAGGAAAATTACTGGTAGCTGATCTGCCTGATCACAGCTACCTGATATATGGCGATGTTCCCCATTGTGGCATGTTTACTGCTGCAAGTAAATTTGAAACAGCTAGTACAGCAAAACCAAAGACTTGAGGGATTTGGCTGTGCTCTGCAGATACTGTGGCTGAAACATGATGTTAAGAAACTATATCTTTTAAGGAAAATGGTAAGAGGTAGTAATGTAGGAGTAAAAGGAGAAAAGCAAGAAGAAATATTAAAAAAAATCTGTGCAGATACCAACAGTTTTATATCTGTTGTCAGAGCTTCATGCTCTGCCTTAACTCCGTATGCTGTGTTCAACACAGACTAGCAAAGCAAAAACAAAAATAGCCCCACACTTCACTTAAATTTGTCTTTTTTTGGTCAAATTTAGTTGGTTCTGTTTCACAGTAAGTATACTTAGGTTCTGTCAGTAAGTTTCCAGAAGCTAACAAAGTCTTTAACTAAGCAAGCTGGTTGAAATTAGTTTGTAAAGAATTTTATAGTCTGGCTCATTTAATAAGATTTTCAGTTCCATCGTGATAATTTTGTGCCCCTGAAGAGAGGGCTGCAATAAGCAAAACTGCACTGAAATGAAAAATAGATATGCTTTATTCCAGTAGGGTTGCAAACATTACTTTGCCTTCTTTTCCAGTTAATTTTTTTTGGAAGTAGCACATCCTCGTGTGTCCATCGAAGTCTTCTGTTTTCATGAGCCATCATTTTCCAACACATTCCAGTGTTTTGTTTCAAAACTTTGGTTAGCTCCAGTGACGACTATTTTTAATTCTCGTGCTGGATCATATGAATTGTTTAGGGAATAGAGGCTTGCGCTCCTGGTAGTCACAATTCACTTTCCATAGTGTCAGATGAAAAGTTTAGGTAAAAATAAAATGCAGCAGTCATGAAATTAAATCCCACAGGCCAAAAGGTGAGTGAGGCCATGTCAATGCTTCCAAATGCTTCCAGGTGCAAGCAGGACAGCACAGAAGCCAAAGAGCTCGTAATCTTCTGTGCTGTTAGGTAGGACAGAGCTAGGAGTAATGAATATCACCATTATGTTCCTCTAGCAGAAGGAAAGGATTACAAACAATTAAGCAGGGATTTTCATGTGAATATTCTGGATTTAGAGGTTGGCCAGCATCCCAGCTGCAGGTGGCTGGTAGCAGTATCGAAAATCAGGAAACAAGAGGTGAGATTCTTCCCCAGTGAGACCCTCTTGGCTTCAGTCGGACAGCAGCCCATGGCCAGAGGTTACATCTTCACTACTGCCACTAATGAAGCTATCCTTTGTCATTTTGTTCAGTGCCTTCTTATCTGTCCATTTACCCCATCACTCCACAGTATCCTGTGGCAGTAAGCTCCACAACAAGTAATTAGTGTGAGAATCTGTTGTTTCTAACTTGAAACTGATGTACGGCACTTGTTTTGAATGTCTGCATCTTCTTGCTCTGGGAGAAATGGCAGTCAGTCATTTCTCATTCATCTTGTCACAGCCATCATGATTTTCTAGAGCCGTGATACTACTTACAGGTGTGTGCTTGACTTTTCAGTGAATACTGAGATTAAGGCAAAAACATTAGTTAGAAACAGCATATTTCTTTAACAAATTCAGGAAGAGGAAAGAGAGAATAAGTGAGAGAGAAAGAAAGAGGAATGAACTGTTTTATGAGACCACAAAACCAGCTGAGCAGACTAACAAGAAACCAGCATGGCCTAATTACAAAGTGAGACTGCTGTATGAAATTGCCTTGCCTTTCCAAAGAGCATGGATTTTTTCCCAAGTATTGAAAATTGCCTTTCCAAAGAGTAGAAGTCAGATATTTTGAGAGGAACAATCCTTTTTGCAATGCTTATCTGTGTTGTGTGGGCAGAGTGAGGAAATAACTTGTGGTTTCTGATCAGTCCTCATATATTTCATACCCTTAGGAGGACAAGGT
>NW_010160326.1:0-26484 GCF_000695765.1 Mesitornis unicolor | reverse complement strand
GTTCCCTGCTGCTGCCATTTCTCCAGGCAACATTCATGAGAGGTACATTGACACATAGTGAAAAATCACAAATTCAGAGACCCACTACTTAATGTTTTGAGATGAGAAAAGGCTGTTTTATTTTCCTCTCTCATTAGAACCTACCCTGATGGTGCAGAAGGAGCAGGGTTGCATGACTGACTCTTGCCCAGGACAAGGGCAGACACAATTTAAACAATGCTGAAAGCCATAATTCAAGTTTTTGTGATGATGACAGACTGTTTTCTAGGCATAGTTGTAACCATCTTCAAAGTAGGGGTGAAAGGTGAGCATAGCCCTTGAAAAGTTGTCTAATCTAAAAGGTGTCTAATCAAAGCTGGTCTCCTCCTTTAGTTGGGAGGGAGAGCAGTGCCACTGGGGACACTTCTTCCCATTTGTCCTCCATTGTAACGTGGGATGAACTGTCCTGTAGACATCACTCACTTTTTCTGTCCCTTGATAAAGAGAATGCTTACCTTAGGCAAAACATCTTTTAGATTACTAGGGTTAGATTTATGGGTTTTAGAAGTTCTGCAACTTCTTGTTACACACTCCCTTGTGTTTATGTCCAGCTTTAACCACTGTAATAGTAGTAATTGCTGGCTAGCCTGCTGAAGAGGAGAGGAAAGCCAGACAGGAGTACCAGTAGGGCTTTATCTACCTATGCCTTCTGTTCAGATAGGAAAGAGAAGACTTGTGTGACTTCTAGCTCTGATACCAAAGGTATTACAGAGTTTAAAAGTAAAAAAAATCTCAAACCTATAACATAAGCTTCTACCATCTGCATGAAGTGAGAGGGGACCATTTTGATTCTCCGCTCTGCCCTTTCACAGGGCAGAGGCCATGGAAAATCGGCCAGGCAGTTTCTGTATGGAGCCCAAAAACTTGTGATCAAATTAGAGTAAGTAACATTAATGGAGTTCTGTAAATAGAAGAAGTGAGCATATGAGGATAGGTCAGGGGAAGAGAGGAGAGGGCTTCTGAGGTAAGAGGAGGGTTTGTTTCATAACAAGACTGCTCTTCTCGTGTTTCCCTGTCCCAGAAGCAGAGTCACTAGACACTCAGGAATCCAGATCTGATCTTTCATTAACATAAATACAACAAACTTATTCTAAGTACCGTTATGTTTACTTTTTTAAAATACAAAAAAAATAGGTAATGATTTAGCTTGAAAACACATCAAGAGATGCAAAAGATCTGCCTCCATAGATAGTATGTTTCTTACTCCTGCTGTTTTTTTCAAGTCAGAGTTTCCTCTTTGAGGTTTTATTAAATGTTATACTACTGCAGGACACACAGTGTTCACTGGTCAGCTGAACAATGCAGCAGAAGTCGTAACATTTCTGTCTCCTGTTTCTTTGCATTTTAACAATGCAAAGTTAGAGACAGCCTAAGTTACAGGTGCAAGCAGACCATCCCGGCTAAACATCGCCACCTCCTTTTCTGTTCTCAGATGGGATAAGCAATCCAGTTAGCGGTTGGGCCAACTACACGGGGTGAGCGGGAAAGGTAAGGGTACAAACTCTTCTCCCAACTTCCTTGTTGCTGGACAAGTTTCTAGGAGAGCACTGAGGCTTTCCTGAGGGTAGTGCTTGTTCTGGCTATCTGCTTTGCTAAGAAACTAGGCCTACTTACCAGTGCACACAGCTGGTGTCCTGCATGAGTTTTTCAGAGGATGCCCGCATTTCTCTTCAGCTTCTGAAGGGTTCCTGCTCCTATAACATAGCAGCACAGTTGTTTTCACCTGAACATTCAAGCAGGCACTTCAGAAGTTCACAAGTAAACATGAACAGCAGGCAAAACTTTTCCCCAAAGACTTTTCAAAGAGTGATCAGAAATGCTTCTAGCTGAACACAATAATATCAGATGGTGAAGTGCACTGAAACATGACTACTCTCAGCAAAGGGTGCCTTGCACCTGTTCTGGCCACCCGTGTGGAAGTACCTTCCTAAATGAATCATACTTCAGTTCTGATGTCTTTAGTGTAAAATCACTCTCATAAAACTAATGCTGAATCTCGCAGCATGGACTTAGCAAAGGCTCAAAGCCTCCGCTTCAGTAGCCTGCAGGTGTGCACTGTAACTGGATTTTAATTTGGAGCAGGTGACAACAGGAAAGCACAATGTGTGCATTTTGGCAAAGGAGTGATACAACTGCTGAGCTTGAGTAGGCAGATCGAGTCTGTTGGTTTGCTTCTTCTGTACTCACTGGGAAAAAATGCCTGGTTTTAGACATTTGTGATCTAGTTTAAGCTATTCTTAAGCCATTCTGTTTACACAAGGCTTTCATTTCAAGGACTCTAGTTTAATAATGCTGACTACCGGAGTTGTTCAAATTCTAAGGAAGGAAGGCCTCAGACTTTCTGGAAGAAAAAAAGAGAAAACTCTGGTAGTTGCATGAAATCAGGGGTTTAAGAGGTAGGACTGCAACTGTGTAAGTGATACCATGTGCTAGGGAGTTGAGGCTTCTTGATGCGCAGCGTAGCACTAATAAAATATTTTTCCTAAAAAGAAAAAAAAAAGGTAATTCCTCAGCATTTACAGGCTGAAACACACTGTCTCAGCAGTGGAATATTAATGAATCTGTAATGTCAGACTGTTTTATGAAGCCAACTTCTGCAACACTGGTGTACTTTATTGTTTATTCAAACTGCAGACTTATCCAGCATTGCATGTTGATAAAATTTCTATGAAAAGAAACTTCTGTCTGGGAAAAGCTATGGCTGGCCAAAGGAAGCGCTCTTTTTGCTTAGCCAGTTGGCCCAAAGGCCAAACACTGTAAATCTTCTATGAGTTTACTTACCCTGCACATTATGGTAGGGAAATAGCATTTCAGTTATAGACACTGTAATCCAGCTGTGTGTCTTTTGGGCCATTGTGCTCATCAGATGCCGAAACTGACCTCTGAAAGCAGTTTCCCTGCAGCATTTCTATGAAATAAAAACTTAGCTCGTCTTCTTTACTGAACGATGCAGCTGTTATTTTACTCCTGGCCTGCCTGAAGGAACACTGCTTCCCAAGAAAAGCACCAAGAAGTGGAAAAATGGCAAATGTGCAGCCTCTGAGTTTCTCCCCTAGTTTGTATGGACTGTCCCAACATCTGGTAACATACTACTTCATCTGGGACCCTCCTGGATGATAAACAGGAGGCTGTTCACAACAACTCGATTCTCAGGACTTGCGTTTCTTCCCATTGAGGGCATCCTGCCTTGCGTTACTCCCTCCACTTCATTTAAACAGGTTCTTTACCAATTCTAGGCTGCCTGAAGGGTGTCATAGAGAGAGTGAAAGCATGGGAGAAAAGATATCAGTGTGCAGGGGTGCATCTGCCAGTTCCACTGGAGGCTTTTGAAGGCAAGAGAAACATCCGCAAGGTACATTCTGCCCAAACTCCCTGCATCTGCAAGGAAAGTCCTCCCTTGACTCGATGGCCTCCAGGAAAGCAAGCTCCATGCAACTTGCATGCAGCTATGAAAAGATTCTATGAAATCTCTGGCATAAGAGCCTCATGAAGTTGGTGATTGGAGTTGGTTGGTTTTTGTTACTCAGTTAGCAAAGGCAGGTAATTGTCAGCAACAGTCTTTTCCGAAGCTTTTGTGTAAGTGGTGATAACAACATATTTAGCATTAAAAAAAAGGCTTTTGAAGTTTCTTTTTTTTCTTGGAAATAATTTAGTTTGAAATTTGTCCCAACATTAAGGCCAAGTCTGATGTTCATTTTTGGAAGTTTCAAGCTGAACTATTAAAGCTTGACAAATGAAAACAAAAAGGCTTTTTTACAGAAGATATTTGGTGAATCTCAACTTGTTTGATATTTTAGTGTCCTGCCAGCTACCATAGCACCTTTTAGATCTCATCAGGTAATTGAAAATTGAAGAAGTGCCGCACACGATCTTTGTAATAGCTGTTGATACCATTCATTTCCTGAAGGTCTTTGGTTGGGCCGTGCATGTGGTTAATCTTTACACCCTGGTGGCTGGGTATCTGGAATGATCATTTAGTTGGAATATGGGGGTGGGGGTTAAAGGAGACAAAAATAAGTGATGTTTGTGATGTCTTTCAAAGTTCAGTTACAAGGCTGTGAACTTGACATGTTTCATCTTGGAATGAATGTTCTAGGGTGAAGAAGATAATGACGAAAGAAGACATGTAGCTAAAAGGCATTTCTGTCACTGAGAATATCCACCAGTGCAAAATGGTATTGGCATGTGCAGGCTGGGCAGGACAGGAACATAGAGAGGAAGATCTCTGTGACCGTTGTTCACCTCCTGTCCATTCATTCTGTCATATGAAATTGAGCAGAATGGGCTATTTGTATAGGTATAAAGCAAACAGATCAAAGGGACAAAACCTGTAATAATTAACTTCCTGGATTTTAGGGCTTTTTCATATAGATCAGATGTTAAATTTTATTTAACACCCTTCCTTTGAATTCTTCATCCCTAAAGCATAAAGGTATACTATGGAAACTTGCCAGGAGCAAGTTACAATCTGTTATAATATCAACATTCACCAGAATTAACAAACCCTAGAAATGAAATCGGCTTATATTACCCCCTCCCTAAAAACACTGGTCTCCAGTATATGCAACTGATGGTGCTTTCCCTTCTTCTACACAGTTCTGGATTCTGACATTCATGCTGAATATGAATATACCATTTATTTCACTTCTTTTTTGACATTAGGCTTTCAAGAAGAAGAGATGGGTCAAGGTATTTTCTGCATGCAGCTTTTCATGCTGATTTACTTAGTTAAAGTCTATTTAATTCCAACTCTGGTTGCAGTCATACTGATAAAAAAATGTTTGCTTCAGGAGAGTCTGCCTGGATAAATAACCAGTGTCCTGGCTCACCCACAGAATGAGTGGATTCCTGGTTTTGGTGCAGTGCCTTAGCAGTGGAGCAGGGTAAAATAGTTTCTTAGTGAGTGTATGGCACAGAAATAGGCTAATAGTAGTTGTAGAGAGTGTTCACTGATTTTTAAGAAACCCCAAACAAACAAGTGAATATCCCCAAACCCTTCTTCCCACTTTCGCACTGTCATAGCAGGTCTCGCAGTAGAAGGCAGCAGAGAACAAACCACCTCAGGTGAAAATGAATCAGTAGTAATTCAGCAGAAGAGCACTTACATTCCCCTCATTTCCACACCAGGACCTTCTCTAGCCTGGGTTTTGTTATCTTGGCAGTGTTCTTACAGCAGAGAAAATAGATTAACTCATAATGAATCTGAAGATTCCTTTGCTTTTTAAAGGTTAGTTTTGTAAAGCTAGGTGGTCACAGAGTAACAGCTTGACACATCCATGGATCTCGACTGCTCTTTCTATTGGTACTGCCTGTTGGGTGGGCAGCCGCCACAGAGGATGTTCACTGTTTCTCACCAGCGCTGTGATATCGTGGGCTGGACAGTAGGTAAGTTGTGCAGCTTGAAGGAAGCGGGGCTATCAGTATGTTTCTTCTGGAGAAGAGAATACATCCTTTGTAAAACTTTTACCTCCCAACAGGCCAGGCAGCTTTGGGGCTGTTCTCCACAGCTCTTTTAAAGATCTTTTAATCAATACAGTTTCCCTTTCTCACTGAAATTACATTTGCTGTATTTTTAGTATGTTCTGATGGAGCGAAAGGTGTTACTTACATCCAATTTTCCATATAACCACTTCTGATGACTGTCCCTTTCAAGTCTTTTCAGCCTATCCATCCTGAATTAACTTTTCTGCAAGAAAAGGCCTTTCGTGGTTTATAAATTTTAATACAGGATGCTAGCTGCCAGAAAGTTTTGGATTGCAACCAAAGATTTTAACCAGTCTACCCAGCAGATGAAATGAGGTACAGCTCCTGCTGCACCTGGAGACAGTACTTCTTTCATTGCTCTGTTTCAGAGTTATGACACCTCTGCTTTAGCCTCAGAAAGTCAGGAATTTTCCTTTAAACAGGCTTCCTGGAAATAGAGTTTTAGGCTATTAATGGGTAATTTATCACACAGTATTTTTCAGCCTTAAGAAACTCTGAGTTTTAAGGCTTGTTTTGTTTTCAGTATAGTAAAATAGGGACAGCTAAGCAGAGGTGAGACTTTTGATGTGCTATCTCGACAGCAGGAGATGATGACAGTGGAAACCAACCCTCAGTGAAAGAACACAGTGCACTTTGATAGTGAGTTGCTTTGAACTTCAGCTTCAGCTGTTAAGGTGTCACATACTGATTATGGTGGCTTTTGTATGTGCCGTGCAGTTCTTATTCACCCAGAGAAACCCATTCACATCGAGACACTGTGTGAGTGAATTGTGTGAAATGCTGCACCATGCAACTTGCAGTGGATTACCACTCCTGTGCAAATGATTTTCCACATGAGAGATCTGCAGAGCTCCAGAGTATGAGGAGTATCAACCCCAGAACATGAATAGCGTCTCCCATTGTTGTTTTCATCTTCAAAGAAGTAGATATTTACTACAGAGAGATATACAGCTCGTTTAACATTTTTTTCTGCAAAAGGTGATCATATGAACACTTACAGAGAGTCTCAAAATTTGATGGTGATTGTATATGTATAAGGCCAGTACATGGCATCTGCTGATCGATCAATAAACTGTAACCAGGATCTATCTGTAGTTTGTTTCGGGGACTTGCACTCATGATTTATCACTACGGTATCTCCAGGATACTTAGTTACCAGGGCTGTTACAGTAAAGGAAGTCAGAATTCATAATTAATTAACAGGTCGTAGAGTAGTTGTATGCAGAGAGCCTTCTGGAGCAGTAAATTCCCGAGTCCTACCTCATGAAGTTCAGTGCCAGACTTTTCTTGCTGTGTGCTCTTGCCCTGTATAAAGCTGTTTCCTTTTCTGACCTTAAGCAGATTTCCAGATGAATGTTTTGGGCAGACCCCAGGGGGGCCATAAAGGTATCTCACTTGTGACATAGTGTGTCACTTAATCTTAGGCATAGAGTTATTTCAGCCCCCGCGGTGAAAGAGTCCAACATGACTGCTGGTTGTAGAAATGTATAATTTTGCATAAATTCCCTGATCCATGTTGATGTATCTTTTTTCAGTTGGGAGGGGTGGGAGGGAAGAGGGGAGGGGGAAGAAAGTGGTTTTCCTGTACCACCGTCAGGGACATCTGTGAACTTTCAGTAAACAGCATGACTTTCTGAATCTGGTTCATAGCTTTCATGCTTGCTTTCTAATCTGTTTCAGAGCTGGGCAGCTGTAAGTGTATATTGTTTCTCAGGGAGCTGTGGTTGTGTACTAGAGAAGGAGCAGACGTGCTTTAGCTCTCACTTGTGCACTACCATATACAGCACTTTCTCTGCTTCGTGACTAGCGTAGAGCAATCCTGGAATGTTTTACACAGTGACTCTCCTGTTGCCTAAAGTCTGAAGTTGTTTCTTATTTGAGGTTTATTGAGATTTGACCCTTACTGAGATTTCTACAGAAATAGTCTGTAAATTATATAAAAATCTTCTTCAAAACAGCTCATTTGCAAATGATTAAAGGAGACAGCATTTTTTTGCTGGGGCTGTCTAATTTATGACCACTGTCATGAGGGAAAAAAATCAAAGATGATTTATTTGTAAAACACAATTGTTGATTCAGATATAAAAGATATTATTGGCACTTCTCTGCTAGGTCCTATGGCCAGTCCAGCTGCAAAGTGTGCATCAATGTGACCAATCAGAGAACAAAGTCTGCATCTCCCTTGATCCAAGTTTCAGAAAAAAAGAGATTTTTTTTTGCATATTTTTAAATGATACAGCGTTAGAATGATGAGTGTGAACAAGAATCTGATAAAAGTAGGCTAACATATATTCCCTACTCTTTCTTAGTTTATGACTGAGCTTTCATGTAGTGGATGAATACAGATCAAACATAGAACAAAAGTTGAAGACAAGAAGGTGGTCAAGATTGCTGGAGAGAATTAATTTTTACGGAAGGAAGAGGATCATGGAAGTTCCAGATATATCAGGCAGGGATATAAAAGGCATGAAATAGACACTGAATGGAATAAAAATAAATGAAAAGGCAGCAGAATAGTGAAGGAGTAGTAGATAATGATAGTCTTACAAAAGTCTTAATTTAAGTAATTTGAATATAAAAGAGAAGACAATTTTATTATTTGAGCTTCTGAAAAGTTGACTCCTGCTACATGTTTATGAATTGGTTTTTCTTTCATCTGCCCTGAGATTTATTTTAGGGATTTGAGCAATTTTTATTAATAGAAGAGGAAATCAATATGTTCAAAGGAAAGCCAAATCTTACATTGGTTTTTTTTTTGGGAGATACAGCATAACATATTGACTTGTACCATTTTAACAAAGGAAAGCCAAATCTTACATTGTTGTTTTTTTTTTATTTCTCGGAGATACAGCATAGCATATTGACTCGTACCATTTTAACAAAGGAGTTTATTATATATCCACAGACGCATACGGAGGATCTTCAATTTCTTTTCACATAGGAAGGCAACTTCTTCAGAAAAACATTAAAGAAAACATTTCCCCTTTTTTTTTTCTCTCAATACTGATCACTTCTTGAAAATTGTAATATATTTTTGTGTGCAATATAACTATGTACTTGAGAGAATACTGAGAGGGAGATGCAACGGTAAACTTTAAATACATGAAAGATACCTGCAGAGGAAAAGAGAATGACCTGTTCTTGTCATCCATGGATAGGACAAGAAGAAGTCAACGTCAGTTACACCAAAGGACAGATTGTGCTTTAGCAAAACCCTCTAACAAAGGATAATTGTCATCACTGTTCCAGGTTGCTCAGAGATGTTGTGGAAGCTCCAGCACTGGGAGTTTTTAAGAATAAGCTCAATGTATGAGACAAACTTTCATACACGTTCAAGAACAGTATTCACTCCACATTGTCTTTCAGCTTCCTCCAGATTTTCCCACTGATTTAGTAATAACTGTGCAGGATGATTCAGAATGGATGTGACTTGAAATCCATCCTGCCCTGTCCACTCTTACCTAGATTGCATAACATTTCATATAATGCACCTCTGAGTGACTGAGGGAGGTTGTTTCATAACATCTTTTTTTCCAAAGGTGGAGGTCACAGTAACCCGGTCTAAATTACCACTTGTAAGTCAGAGCTAATTGTTTGCACTTACTCTGTGCAAACCTGATCCTTGCCAGGACATGAGTATAGAAATGTCAGGAGAACAAATGCTGCCTACACATATTAGCAAGCAATGGCTGGAATGTGGAGTGTGCAAACTCATGCATGGCAGGCGTCCCCATGTTATTTCTGGGGGCATCCATCCCAAGCCTCCATAGCAGTAAATATCAAAATGGACTTGGGATTTTAGGAGATAACTTGTCTAGAATGGCTTGAGATTGATAAATGTGGTACTGTGTTCTCCAGGTAAGGTTTAGGGATAGCAGTCTTACACTGCATATATAGCAGTACACAGCTGACAACCCAAAAAAGTTGGAGTAGGACTCTATGACTCAAACATTTCTACTTGGGCTCTTGTTTATAATGCTTGATGCCAGCAGCCATAAATTTATGAGGTGCTCTGTCTGGGCCTTTAATGTTTAGGAAATATGAAGAACTGAACTGAACTAAATTGAAAGGATTCAGACCAGAAAGCAGGGAGGGGAAGAAAATCTCCTTTTAACGTGGGTCCAATAGAAGATGATAAGGTGAGGCAGGGTAGTTAGCATCTCAGCAGTACAGTCATTGGACCAAGAGTTGGTGAAAACTAAGTGAACAACTTTTTTTAAACAGAAAGCAGTTTTCAGGCTTTCTTTGCACTCATAAGTTGTCACATGAAATGAAACAAAAACCCTCCTATGGTCTCTTTTTACTGATTAGAAACTGTTTGGATATTTTAGGCTGTGATTTTTTTTGTAAAGGTGTTTTTCTTGAACACCTATGAAACTGACATTCAAATGCTATGCAACATGAGGTCCTCCTGTCCTTCACAGGCTTTGGGTCAGAACATTCTTAAAGCTTGGTTTGGGCATCTCTGAACCAGAGGCTTGCTCTTCAGATGCAGACAGCTAACAGAGCTGGGGTAGCACACAGACTTGTCTGAGATATTTTTCTAATTCTAGGCAGCTTTCCATATTTGTGTGTGCAGAGAAAATAACACTGACCACAGTTTGAGTTCAAGAAAGAAAGCAAAAGGAAGACTATTTCTCTAGTCTGTCTCATTTTCACCTTTAGCTCCTTTCTCTATGTTTGTACCACGTATGGAGCTTTATCACATCTCTAACAGGTTCATTGTGTCATGTCTGCAGATGTGTTAAAAAAAATGTGAGTCATAGTAGCAGCAACTTACCAATTGCTACTTTTTTGATGTTTCTTAAAAATTTTAGATGCCTCTATGCTTTGAAAATGACACATGCTGCTTTAAGGCCTTTTTCAACTGAATTTGAAATGGAAAAGAAATGGAGCAGCAATTGTATGGAAGAAATAGAACTCTTTTGGCAGATTATTAAATACCATCCTGTTTCAGAGTTGATTAGCCTTATAGTATATAGTGCAGCTGTTTGTTATAGCTGTGTGTGGAAGTTCCTAGGGTTCAGTCGGCCTTTGGGCTGATAGTGTCACTGCTGTGGTGCAGTGTTATGCTGTTAATGTTCTGAAATGTAATATCAAGCAATGTTAGGCATATTGGGAATTATGTAGTCTTCAAAACTAGTGGAATTGCTGTCTTTCTACAGTATTTTGGTCAGTTGTTTCTTTGTTTTGAATTCATGAAGGGTAACCATTGCTGCAGCTTGTGCCCTTAATTTCCAACAGACTGTTTAGCAGTTTTGGTGCTGGGCAAATGACCAGTCATCACTAAAATTTGTGAGATGAAAATAAGAAAGCTGTTTTATGAGCTTATTTTGTCTGTTATTGATAGGTACATTTGCTAAGAGATTCTTTCAGTGACTAGGAAAAATGTGTTCAGGTATTTGGCTATTAATAATATCTCAGATTATTTACATATAATATTGATGAATTCATAAAGTAGCTGCGGTAATAATACACCTCATAAAGAAAGAAATGTCAGAATACTTTAAATACTATTTTTACAGAAGACTCCCTGAAGTAATTATTTCTCACTGTACTCTTGAGAGGTATCTGAGTATGTAAGATTATTTCCAGTTTACAGAGCAAGAAGCAGGGATCACAGATTCCAAGCTGCAAAGAAGTTACTGGCAAGAGTTTTCTGAGCCCAGAAAGCAAACCAACATTAGCTTGCTTTCACTTATTCCTCTTTTTCTAGTCACTACACAGCAGTTCTCTCTTCCAGTTCACTTCAGCTTCAGACAGAACTACTAACACATACTGATGAGGTTTTAATGAAGCATTTTTATAGTTTGCTTTCTACATTTTAAAAGTGTCTGGCATTTTTGTATGCCATGGCATAATATTAAATCAATAGGACCTTACAGATGATACTTGATAATAGCATCTTACCTAACAGAGCTTAAAATTTTTATTAGTGTTTATAGTATTGGTTTGAGGTATTTCACATAACGTTTCCCTGGGCAACTGTTAGGAGAGATTTAAATGTTTAACATCTGTGGCTGTGTGCACTAATGTAACACATGATTTTACCATTACTATCTATATGTCTTTTTTTTTTAAATATAATTTCCTTGCTTTTACAAAATAATGTTCTTTTTGGAGAGGATCCTTGCGGCTGACAAGCTTTGCCTATGAAGTCTCCCAGAGCAGGAGTCCTAGGTGTATGGGTGGCAAAGTCTAATAAACCTTTAACCTTCTCTCTGTACAGGGGGAAGGGAGGAAAGGGGGGAAGCACACTGAACTCCTGCAGGATGTTTCATCCAAGATAAATGTCTCTTCAAACCTGGCCACTCTACAGACATGCAAGCACTTCTCCTGGAAGTTTGTGTTTAACAGGGGCTTCTGCAGATGTGAAACTGTCAGGAGGGTTTATTTTATGTTTCTAACAGAGATGAACGGAAGAAGGCAAAGGGGTTCAAACATAACTGCTCTCTGCTGAAGCTGACACGATGTTTTTTGCTTTGGTATTTTTTTCTGGTTTTATCTGCTGTTCTGCATATTATTTTTCCCATGAAATAGGGGTCCCTAAACTCCCTGTTGTCTTCCCCCCCAACCCATCCTGTACCCTATTTTAAAATAATTTAACCTTCTCAATCTGCTTAGTGAATATGCTGTGCACAATAGCACATGGTGGTCACCTCTTGGTAATGTCTGTTATGTAAAGAAGAGATTTCAGTCCATGTTTTAGGGTCACCTACAGACACAGTTCACCTTTCACTCACAGTGACATGCTGCTCTCAGAAGGTGACAAATGTACCTAGAAACTTTTTTCTTTTATTAACCTGTGGTAACCAGAGAGCAAGCTCCTGAATTAGCTTATCAACACCGCCTACATGTTGATTCATAAATGACTGTGGCAGAATACCTTTGGAAACTTTAGAAAACTTCTGCTGTGATTGATTCTAAAAGACATCTTTGACACCTAAAAATAAAGAGAAGACCTTTTGTGTTCTTCACTTAGTGCACAGATGCAATTTTGAAAGCCTATTTAGTGTGTTAGATATTCAGAACTCGCTATGTGCTTTACATAATTATCCCTCACACTCTCTGTTTAAAGGATGGAGAAACTGAGGTTGGCAAAAGAAGAAATTCACTGGGATCATAAAAGAAGCTCTTAATCCTTTGAGCAGAGCATCAGTCTGGCTGTTTTACAACCAGCTGGCTGACTACGTGTTGATTTCTGTAAGAGATACAGCACAAGTGCAGACTGGCCTATGTGTGCTCAATCTATGACAGTCTTTTGTCCAAGGTAGAATTTTCTTGGTATTTCAGAGGCAGCCTTTCTCTGTCAAGGTGATCCATACTGATTTGCTTCTTGTTCATGGAATGTAGTTGACTTGGGATAAGAAGTTCTGGTTTTATTCTTTCTTTTTAATTATGTTTTTATGTTTCTAACCAATGTGAAAAATGTTCAGCAGTTCAGATCTATATCTAGAGGAATCCTATAACCAGTCATGAAATTTCTTCTCTGTTCAACGTTATCTTTCTGGAAGAAATGGAGCCCTTTTATGAAAGCAAAACTTAAAGAAACTGTTTGAGTTATGAATAACAGTCACCGGTTTTGAGAAGTTTATGGGCAGGCAAACAAAGCAAAGAATTGAGTCTCTCTCAAACTTTGTATTTTGGAATTTGTATGACCAGATCATAGTACAATATAAGATCCTCTTCATTCTTTATTACAATCTCAATAAATACAGAAGTAAATTAAGATATTGGCTATGAAGAGAATTGCTTGTGTAAGAGCTAGCTATGTGGTAGCTGAAATGTAAGGTAGAGAAAGAGGCTCTGATTTTTTAAAAATATGTGCATTCCATTGTCTCCTTCTTCTTTTACTTTCTTTAATGTATTTGTTTTTTAACAACTCTATTGACTTCCTGCCTGGCATAACAGACTTTTCAAGCAGCAGAGGCTTTCATCTGAAAAGCTCACCTTGAGACACAGTAATTTCAGGCAGCCAAATTTAAGGTCCCTGTAAGGACCCTTATTCTCCTCAGAGCAGGAATCACATTACATTCTAGGCTTTTGAAAAGCAACAACACCACTGCCAAAGTGCTCTACCCTTAAGGACTTCTCACGTATCATGTAGCCTTTTTGCTGTCAAATTCCATTGGAGAGCAAATACTTCAGTCCCTGCTAGGACTGATGTCACTGAACCGAGTGCATTTAGGATGCACATCTCTATATTAACTTCATTTGGAAACATATATATCTATACACAAACACACATACACACACACATATAAAGAATGTTTCAAAGGCATGGTTTTTTCCTAAGTAATTTGGGTGTATTTCCTCTGTTTTAGTCAAATATATGAGAGCAGTTTATAAATCAGTTGAGCTAGAGTTGCCAAACTTGGCTGTAAATCTGAGCAGTCTGGATGGGAAGCCTTTGCAACTGATATTCTCCTCAAGCAGCTGATCATCAGAGCATTTCCTTCCCCTACCCAAACCAGCAAAATGACCACATCCAGCAGGCAGAGCTCTTCTACGTCTATGGTCAACAACTTGGCCAAAATATTTGATCCAAATGCTTTGCAATTCCAAGGGCCTGATAATGGAATGGAATCCCCCCAAATTCTTGATGTTGCAAGCAGTGATGTCAGCACATCTGAAAGTTTTAACATCATGGATATGAAGTTTGCCTCCCTTGAACAGAAGATAGATAAGCTGATGACTCTACAAGACAACGTCCTTAAGAAGCTTAACAGCGTTTCCCAAGAAATCTGTTGCATTGAAAAAGACATTGAGGTTGTAAAGGTGGAAACATCCAAACCAGGATCAAGGGTGGAAAGAAACAAAAATCTGAGAAGTGATGCAATGAAGAGGCTTTGCCTTAAAATGGAAAAATCTCTTTCTGATATAAACAGGAATGCAGAGCGGCAGGTTAAAAGACTAGATGGACTGGAACAAAGTGTTTCTGGACTACAGAAGCTTGTAGGGCCTCTGGTTGAAAAGGTTAAAACATTAGTAATTCATAATTCAAGGGTAAAACACCATGCTCAAAAATGTAAACTTTGCAAGGCAAGTGATTATACAACAGGAGCTGGACATCGGTTTAGGATGCAGATTTTCTCAGAGACAACAGCTGCTGCCCTGCTCAGGAAGAAAAGTGAAAAGGTGAGCCCAGGTCTGTGTTTCATCATGTCAGGAATCATTGCAAGCTACGGCTATGTTCTACCATATGCTTAGCTTTTGTGTTTCATTAACATTTAAGAAAAAACAACCAATGTGCTCTAAAAATGAAAAGCGTTAGAACAAACTAAGCAAATTTCAGTGGAAAAGATACAGAAAATCTACTGAGTGATAAATACCTTCTTTTTTTTTTCTAATTATTTATTTACAGTTGTAAAACATAACTAGGGGTCACTGACATGGGTGACAAAGATTGGCACAGACTTCAGGCGGCTTGGGTCCTAGCCATACATTTTACTATGATCTCTGGATTTATAATTATCTGGGGGAGTCAAGTTGCTGCTGTTGTCTTATATGCAGCGGGGTCTAGAGCTCAGTGAAACTGGTAAAAGTCCTTCTTGGGTCAGGGCATGTACATATGTATGTCCTTTATTTCAAAGAACAACTTAAGCGTGCTGTTCCAATCTGGTATTTCTGCTGACATCAGTGGGGACGAGGGGACTTCTAAAATGGGATCTGAGGTAGGGTTACTGTAACTGGAGCTGCGGCTTGTGTAAACTTCCTTGGGGGAAAAAATGCCTGTGTCACTCTAGTGGGAGTTCCATCGTGTTCTTTACGGGTCAGATTAAAAGACCACAAAATTCTCTTGAAAGGCTCCATTGATTATAATAGTGTCTGGTAAGGTAGTTTGACTATTCTTTGTTTGGTAAAGAAGTCCAGTAGCATTAGGAAATGAAGAAATTTCTTCTGACAAAGTGCGTTGATATTTAATTAGTCTACAGTGAACCAAAAAAGGTTGCTTTTCATATTTTTTCTACTTTTTTTTTTGCCTTAAAAAGTCACATACAGACTTATTGTGGTTTACATGGCTGCTCTATCACCCAATGACTCCGCCCCACCCGGGGAAGGGGTTTAGGAGAAGGAAAGGAGATTTGTGAGTTGAAATAGAAGTAGATTTGATAAAATAATGGTAATAAAAACTAATATTAATAACAGTATTGTTATAAAGTACACAGAGTTATACTCAGACAATATTGTGGAGGAGTAGGCCTCAGGGGTAGGATGGTAGACAAGTTTTTCTTCAGCTGTCAGCCATGGAATAAGGAAGAGGGGGGAAGAAGAGCCATCTCCAGCAAACTCCCCAGTTTATAGTGAATGTGATGGTTATGGTATGAAATAATACCAATCGATCAGCCTGGGGTCAGCCTGTGGTCAGCTGGGTTTCTGCTTTCCCCAGCCTCTGCACCTGTTTATCCCAAGACCACTGAAGACCTTGATCATCACATACCAGTATTAGCTGAAAACTGTAACAAAGTCTTATCACTTTGTTCCCATGAAAGAGTTATGCAGTCCTTACAGAATTGCAGTTTTCCTCAGAAGAAAGCTGACTCTCAAATTCTGTCCCAGTAAACCAGGTTAAGGTTTTACTTTTTGATACATTTAAAGAGTAATTCCTCAGATTGTTTTTCTGAAGTTTTTGAGCAGGAAAAAACTTGTGTGAAGGTATTGTTGGAAATGGCATTCCTTGCAAAAAGAAGCACCCAATATTACCCAGACTGGTCTGCCCAGCAAACCAGGTGCCTTTCAGCTTGGTTACTCTTAGGCAGCCCCACTTCTCAGGTAGACAAGAAGTGTTTGAACCATCATAGGAAACTATAAAAATAGTGATCAGTGCTGAATAGCAGCAGAGGAGCATCTCTGTCAGCTGAACTGGCTTATCTGCCACTATGTAGGGATATAAAATGTGCAGCCCTGTTTCCAGAGCATCATTAACCAAAGTGAAAAGTTGCTGTCCTGCCAAAGGAGACTGGCAACAAAACTGTTTTTTATGGGCCCTTGTTGAACATCAGGTTGGACTGCTTTCAATAACAGAATTTTAACAAAAAACAGTTTTCTTCTTTTGTACAATTCAATGAGGAAAAAAATGCTTATTTTAAGCATCTGAGTTTAGGGCTTCTTTTGGTTTTCAAAACAGCAGTGAAAACGTCTGTTGTAAAAGCCCCATCGTAGTGAGACCCACAGGTCATCTCTGTAATGCTGTGATCACTGCAGTTTGTGGTAGAGCTCTAACTATCTCAGTGAAATTACATATTCATCCGAACTATTTATAAATATAAACTGAATCAAGCCTGGGATGTTAATGAACTGACATCCCCTGGAGGCCTGAGTAGGTGCATGGCTCTCTGCACTAGAAATTCAAGGTAAGAGAAAGAAAGGGACCATGCAGGCTTCACTGGTGAGATTATGGGAGCTGGTGGGTGTAGTGGAAAGGGCAGGTCAAAGGAGGAGGTCATGCTCCCAGCAGGCGAGAGGAGACCCAGGATGGCAGAGACACAGATGCCCAGTGAAGAGTTCAGAGCTATGAAGGACCTGGAAGTGGAGAGCAGGGGGCTTGAACATGATGCAGACAGAGGCAGCGTACTGACAAAGACCCAAAGAGGAGAGGGCAAGTGACGTCTATGTCTTTTTCCAACAGCAGCTCCATTTGTAATCCTCTCACTAATTAATTTTTGTTTAGGCAGGCTCTAAGCGATGTTGAGTGGACTTGGTTGGAGCCTGTCTAGCACGGGGGCTTAGGAAAGGCTGCACGAGCATGTCTGGAATTATGCTGGTAATATTATTACATTGTTAATATTTTGTTTGTTTTATGAGACAGCATACATATGTTAGCTTGTCATTACCTTCCTCTCAGTGCACTTGATTTATTAATAAAGAACTATCATAAAATTATCAAGCTATCCTATGAACAACAGCTGGCTTTAGTAAACACTTAGTCATCTTGGGTTTAAGCAGAACCAGATTTGAATTATCCTACACTAGGAATAACAGAACACGGTATGTTTCCCTTCAGCAGAGATTGCTAATCTTGCCTCTCAGTTTAGTAGGAGCCAGTATTTACAGGCATTCAGGGCAGACTCTTCTCTGCCTGTGGGGGTAGGAGCAGCATCTCTGAGCAAGTTAGTGAAAAGACTGGTCCATGAGACACTGAGAAATTGGTTGCTTGTGCCTCTGCCATGTTTTCAATCTGGATTTACAAGTGAGGTTTTAAATTGTTGTGACAAAAGCAAAAAGGAAAGGAATAGAGAAATAGGGAATCTCACCTTTGCATAATTTTACACCCAAAATGTACCACTGATACCTGGTGATGAACAAACCTACTTAATTATGCAGAAATCAATCCTTGCTTCTATTAACACAGTCCTTATCACTGTCTCTCATCCCCAGCTGACAACAATTTTGAATAATGCTGACCCTGCAGAAGTGCTGGTCTCCAGGCAGTAAGACCAACATCTCTTTTATCGTAGGTGGACTCTGTATTTGAAATGTCATTCCTTGAAAAAAGAAGCACCCAGTATTACTCAGACTGGTCTGGTCAGCAAACCAGGTGCTTTTCAGCTTGGTTGCTCTTGTGCAGCCCCACTTCTCTGGTAGCTGAGCAACTCTGCAGTCACTTTAGACATACACAGTCCTATTCTGTTCCCTTAGGGCTGTGAGGAAGGTGATCCACTTACTACAGCTGATTTGGAAGGACAGTACCCGCTTTTATACACTGCTGAAGATGGTCAGATGTTGTGGATGATGTGCTTATTTTTCATCCACCCTGCCCCAGCTGCAAGCAAATTCCACCTCTTAGTTGTAATGGGTGAGCTCCCTGACAAATACTTGACTGTCCCAAGCCTGGTTCTGCAGAATAATTCAATCATTCTTAATTACTAGTAGGTGGTGCAATAGGTGGCCATGGACACATCTGCGTAAGGCATTGGATTGTGTTTTCATACTGCATTGTCACCTGCATTCCCTCATCCTTCCCTCCTCAGAGAGGTGCTGCTCTTTGCTTTATTAATTGTACTATCGGTTTTTATTTTTTTCCTAACTAACTGTCTCATTTTACAGAACCATATAAAGTAGAGAGCAGTGAAAAGGCAGAACAACGGGGAGGGAAGAGGGGGAATGGGAGAGAAGTAAAGAGGGAGTGATAAGCAGCTGGGCTGTGTAATCTTTCTTCTGGCTGCAGCAGCAGCTGGAACCATTTCCAGATCACAGACTCCACAGGGACTTTTCTTGCTCTGCAAAATATAGGTATCACTCTCCTCTGAAGCAAAATTTCTGCTTTCCTGCCTTTTACTGCCATCCTGAAATACCTCCACTGCCTCATACAGGAGGTTAGTTTATTTCTGGTTTGGGTTTGAGTTATAATATTGTGTAGCCTGCAGACACTTCATGCTTTGTCAGTGCTGCCAAATGTCTCCAAGCCATTTTCCACTGAGTGCAGTGTGACCCTATCACCACATGGCTGAGGAGTAGCATGTATTACTTGTCACTTTAAGTTATTTTGTCACTACTACCACCCAGGGAAATCAGCAGTTCTGCAGTAAGGATCTTTAGAATTCTGGAGGTTTTCCTCGAATTCATCTTTTTAAGTAGTCTGTGATAATCCTGTTGCAAAATGTCTCTGCAAGTCCATTTTCAGTCCTATTCCTTTCACTTAGGAAGAACAGAGTAAAATACTTCACTTATTTCCTCCAAATTAAACAGTTTAGACTTTCTATACTATTTACCTGCGAACACACACCTGGAGAGTCAAAAAGTCCCTTTCTTTGCCATCATAAAGCGGTGCTGAACTTTCTCCAGTTACCTGCTGATTGCTGTAACTTCAATCTCCTGCCATTTCTACAGGCTTTGCCATAGGATTAATAACTATTAGCAGTTTGAGGCAGTTTCCCACACTAAAAACTCCCCAGAAGTGGGAGGTGTGCTTTCTGTTTGAACCCTCTGTCCCTCCTGTGCAGGTATCACACTGCAACTACAACTCACTGGCTGCTTTAGTAGGAGTCTGCTATGAAAGTGCTGTTTGCCACGTGTGTTTTAAGATCCATTCAGCCTCGGTTTATAGCTGTTCTGACTCCTTCACTTCGCCTACAAATACTAATGGGTCCCTTATGCAGTATTTAAGTTCTCACCAGATTGGCTGTGTTCTCTGAATTTTTCATATTCCAGCCAAATAGGCAGGAATTGTTTCATTTTCTTTTTTTTTTAATCTGTCTGCAAGAGTTTCTGCTGTCCTTGGTGGTTTTGAGGGTGCAGGATCAGCAAATGGGTTGTCTGCTGCTTGGGTAATGCAGCCAGTCAGCGCCTTTGTCTGCTGTTATACTCAGAAATGATCTTCCCCTCAGAACTGATCCCTTTACCTAAACATGTTCTTGGTGCAGGTATTCCAGGTTTTTTTGAGTGAGCTATAATATATTAGAGTTATAATTCTCGCTCTGATATTCTTTGTCTATAAAATCAGTATGTTTTCTCCATACATTTTAATTTTCTTATGCCCCACTTTCTCCCTTACTGAAAGCCATAGGAGATTTTTCATACCCTTCCAGTTCAGAATGCTGTTTAATTTTGCTTTCATTTAGCTTCTGAAGTTGCTCTCTGCTCTACAATGTTGCCTGGGTAGGATCTTCCCCTGGGCACTGTTGTTGTGGTTTTTTTCTCTCTACAGCTCTGAGGAACATGTGGAGTCAAAGCAGGCATAGCTCATTTCTGAATACTTGCACGCCATCTCAGATGGTTTATGGTAAGAGATTAATGCCTGTGTGTAACAGTGACCATTTTAGGAATGCATTACAATTCCTTTACAAAACTAAGGAGACCTCATGATAAAGGTGAAGAGATAACTGGTTAATGCAGGAGAGCAAGACAAGGCAAGTCATCAGAGCACAGTCCTGTAAAAAAGCAGAAGGTTCCTTGAAGAGCTGAGTCAATGGTAGGAGGGATTTGCTCATGCAAGAGGTCTTCACTCACTCCAGTAATCTAAAATCCACCTTTTCCCATCAGATATGCTAGCCGTTGAGTCAGTTTTTAGGTAAGAAGTCCTCTCATCCCCTGTAAGAAATCAGATACATCTGGCAGTAGTAAGGGTACCAGGCTTGAATGTCTCCTCTGGTAGGAAAGTGTCATTGCAACTAAATGTAGGGTCACCACACTGGCTTTTGATGACGAGTCGCTGTTCTGGGATGCAATTAATTTAGTGCCATCCTGGCAGCACCCTGGGTTTTGTGCACACGTGTGCCAGTGAGGAAGAGTGGTGATGGCTGCAGCCCCAGCAGAGTCTGGGAGGAGTCCCAGCACTTTCCATTCACTGGGTGCTGCCTGCATGGTGAGCTGCCACAGGAGAAGGTCTGTCTCTAAAGGGGGAATCAAGAGATCCCAGGTCTTTCCCCTCCACTCAAAACCCCTTTTCAAATCAAGTGCATTATTAGGAAACTTGCATTTCTGGAGTCCAATTCAAAGTGAATCATCAAAGCTGTAGGGGATGATTTTTGAAGTTTGTAACCCTTTGGAAATCTTCCAACAGTGTGATTTCTCAAAAGTAGCTTAGGAAGGGCGAATTTGCCATTCGTATCATTGCATGCTTAGCTCAGATAAGTTAGTAAAGCTGAGAAATAGTCTCTTTACAATGAGGATACTTAACTGATCTTGTAGCAAAAAAATGCCTAAATTGCAAAAAAAAAATGGACAGTGGGTGGTTTATGCCCACAGTTAAGATGATTGGCCACTGATTTGGCTTTTGAGCTGGACTTTTTTCCTCCTTTCTCATACTGTGACAATAGCAAAACCCACTTTAGAGAATGAGCCATTTAATGGTAATGGGGAAAATGTGGAGAATATCACCTAGAAAGTTTTGGCAATACAGCACAGGTGCATATGAGGTGCATGTGCACTTGTGAAGCACGTGGGACCCTGTCAGTCATCACTCATGCAAGGACATTGAGCAGTATAGAGAAGGAGTAGATGTGAGGCTGTCGAATATGTTGGTAAGACAAGCAGCCAGAGTCTCCATTGATTGTGCTTGCCTGATGTTGCCCCTGATTAGCTCAGGTGAGAAACCCAAAAGTGATGTTAACAGGTTGATTTGGTTTCCCAGATGCAGTGAAAGGATGTGTCAAAGCCAGGAAATGCTGAATGTTCTGATCTTAGGAGATGGATTGGTAGCCTCAGATTTGTTGGTCTTTACTACAGGTCTCTGTGTATTCCAAAGACATTAAAATTATAACAAAATTGGCATTAAAAAAACTACCTTCAAACCTCTTCCTATGCCTGACAGGGACTCTGTTAAATGACAGTAACAAGACCTCAAGACAGAAGTTAAGACATTTAAAATGAACCTGTTACTGGTAGTGCAACATGCTGTGTCTTCACCATGGCAGATGGCCCGCTCAAGTCCATGGACTCTGTCAGAAGCCTGGTTGCATGAAAGCCTCTTCTACTCCTCACTATAAGACTCCCTGCTTTGAGAAAAATGGCCTCACACGAGGAAGCAGCTGTTTGAAACAGGACAGCCACTCCTTTTCCGGTGGAGCGTGTGAGAAGTCAGCTAACTGGAGAGAGGAATAGACAAGGCTTTGGCTTCACTGATCTTCAGCTTCTTATCTAGGATGGTGTTCTTCCAAGGAATTTCTCAGTATTTAGTATGTGTCTTCATGCAGAGGTTGTTACCTTATTACCAAAGTACTTTCAAGGCAGCAGGTCACATAGAGATTGTTGTGTATTTTCTAGTGGGGGAATCACGATTCTCAAGGCTCAGTGGCTATTTTAGTGTGTGATTGAAAGATTCTTGTGACTTGAGTTTTGTTTATATAGAGTATGATTTCTTTATCTAGTCCAAGGAACTCTCTGAAGATCATGGAAGAGTGAAAATCTTTGCCTGAAGGTGGCAATAGTTTGTGTAGTGTAGCAAAAGATAATGACATGGAAACCTGAGCTTCATGCCTGATAAAACAGGATTCCCATGTGTATGTTTTGTATAATTTATAAGTTTTATCAGATATACATTCTCCGAATGTTTTAAATTGCTGGAGGGGAAAAAAGAGTTGGCAAGGAACACAAAAAGGAGGGAGGCGGTGGATTCCAGCTTTAGGGGATAGCACAGGAGGCATCACTACACGTGCCATTGTCCCAAGGTCTCAGTCATATGTGATGCATTCTGCTGTGTGCCGATGTGGAAATATTGGAAGCATTCATTGTACTGTGCTCAAATGGCAAAGCCCATGGTTGATTTCTGTCTGTTAGTGAAATTAATTCATCACAAAGCTCAAGTAACTTAATCATGTTGGTAAATGGATGGTGATCGGGTCTGCCTGGCACAAAACCAGGATATCTTGCCATAATAAAGCTCTGCAAAGTGTCTTAAGATCATGAGAAAGAGCCAGCAAGTAAGAAATATGGTTTAGGCATACCCAAAGTTTTGTGTCTCAGTATCGGCTGAATGAAGTTGAGAATAGTGTCTTGACATCAAATGAAATGTGATGGGGTGATAAAACTGACTAAAAGGTTGGGTCTGCTTCATGAGGCCATTCATTACAAAAATTTTTGCAGTAGGGAAAAAAAATCAAAGAGTTTTATTAGGTGAATAAAAAAAAAGTTGAACGTTAGCTAGGAAAACATTCCAAGGTTAGGACTGCTACAGTATAAAGAAGGAATTTAACTAAGTACGAGTCATTAAAAAGGAGTCAGATGTCTATAAAAAAGCATTAATTTCTCACTGCATTTGAAATGTCTGTTAAAATATATTACATTTATAAATATAATTGCTTATTGCTTGATCTCTGCAGGTTTCATAATGTACTTTCTAAAGTCAATTTGAATAATTTCTGAAAGTGGTTTTTTTCCATTGGTCTGAGGTCTTTAGCCACCGGAGTATCTTGCATTACTTTGTTATAATCACATGGCCTTTTATTCTGTCTCTGTTATTTAGGCTCTAGCAATGCTCTGTACGAAAGAATATGTTAAAATCTGGAGAATGCATTTTTGAAGACAGAACACCAACATCTGCATAGCTACAGATACATTTCTGCGTTGGTATATTTTGCAGGATCACAATGCAACATTTAATATTTAACCTTTTGTGGAATTAAAATGAAAACTTCATTGAAAGCTTTGGACTTGTATGAGTAGGGAAAATCACTGTATTGCCACTAACCTCATTGTGTATATTCAAGTCATTAAAGAAAGAGGGGGGAGGAAAAGAAGGTGGAGGCATGATTTCCACTAAGAAATATTGATTCCTAGAGTTTTAGAAATTACAGACTGGAGAAAGTCACATGTTACCAAAGTTCAAGAAGAATAATACATAAATAAATAAAATCCCATAGGGTTTAAGTTAAAAAGACCCTTAAGAAAGCACTGCTAACAGACTGAAGGAAGAGGAGTGTTACGAAGAGTAGCCGGGTGGGATGGATATCATGAACAAACCACCACCCTTTTCAGATGAGCTTTTCAGAAGAGCAGGATGACCTTGGGGCTGGACATTATGGGGGTGCATACACCTGACAAACTACAGGGTGGCCTTTGTGCCTCCTGTGGTGTGCAGCTGGCCGGGAGGGATGTGTTAACTTCTTTCAGCTCCAAAATTTGACAAGTTGAAGTTGCATGTTGCTACAAATAGCAAAACATGGAGAATACTGAGTTGCTCCTGTATAGACTACTCGTATGTCTACAGATAGTCCGATATCTAGTCCTCATATCTGTTTTTCTTGTTCTACTGCCCTACTGACCCTATATTTATTGCAAATAGCTGCATCTGTTGATTCTGAGAGATACCTGTAAATGTTTCATTTGTATTCTCTTTTTTGTTTCTTCATTTAAATTAGTATGAGCTCCTCATCTGCTGTTAAAATGTAAGAGATGAGAAATGATGCCTGGATAAAAACTGTAGTAATTTATATAACGCCCTGGTGGTTCAGCATCATCCAACGTTCCACTAGACAGATTTTCAAAAGCTGGCTTCTGTATTTCACACCTGCAAACTATGGCAATATTTAGTAGGAAGCACTGTGTGCCTGCAATTAATTCTGAACACAGAAGTGAAATCTGGCCACATGCATCAAAGCACTTGGAGGCCATTCCTCTGCTTATTTGCTCAGCTGACTGTATTTGATCAGAGCTGATGTCCTCAGTGGTAGGGTGAGGTTGACATGCTTACAGGAATCTAATTACTACTTGCGGTCACATTGCAGGATGAATAAGTCTGAGGTTTTTCCCTACTTCTTTTACTGTTTTTCACCATTTAAAAACACCAGAATGAGCATTGGTTGATTCCCTCTGATCCATCTGGACTTGTGACATTTATATTTAAGTTCTGTATGAACAAGGCTCCAATTTTCCAATATTTCAAGGGTAATTACTTAGTTGTATTTAGGCCTTTTTCATTTTGCAGCTTGCAGCTTCCTGGGACCATCTGCATCCCAAATAGTTGTCAGTCTCAGTTCTTATGCTCATATTACAGTTTCTTTATCCCTTGCAAATCAAAATTTTCTGAATAAGTCCTGGTGAAATCCTTTAATGCAGTTTCATCCAGTTTTTCTCAGTTCTTTTTGCTTCTCATGGCGTTTCCTTTCTCTTGAACCCTGTTCATAGCGGATGCACATTGCTTTAATTTCATGCCTATTTTCTATAGCCTGATGAAATTAAAGCCAAAAAATAAAGCATTAAAAATGCAGAGGACTTACCAGAACAAATATTTAGTAATAGGACTGATTCATGCCCAGAGTACAATATGAATAAGGCGTGAGACTGCTTGCATGACTAAGACACTAAAAATTAAGTGCCTGGCCCTGTATATTTTGTTGAAATGTGTATTACACTGCTTCAGGTTGGTAGCTCAAAGACCTAAAGTAGTCTCTCTGGAAAACATTTGGAGGTATCTGCATTTTTCACGCCCTGTGGTTCTATTACTAATAATGACAGTGACAGTTTCATGGTACAGTGAGAGGAAGAAGGCAGGTGGAAAAGGAGCACTGAGCAACAGCAGATGCCATGGTTTACTGTGCTCACTGTTTTACTACAAGTCTAGGAGTGGCTGAGGAAAAAACACATTGAGCAAATGGCATAGGAATATGAGTAAATCGCCATAATGGTAACACTAATAGCAGTTTTTATGAGGAGCTGGCCTGGTATAAAGCACCTCTAGATGTCAGTGTAACATTGAAAACTGTAGGCAAGAGAAAGCTACAAAGCTGACATAGTTTATACGCTCAGATTCCTGGTAACTGTTTTGGTCAGCTGTAATGAATTATTGGATCATTAAAAATGCTTTTACCAGATGTTGATTCACTGCGAAAAACATTTTGAAATCTGTCAGTAAGACTGTTACTAAACATTTTACTAGAATATTAAATATTCCTAGCTTTGGTTTAGCTAACCTAGTGTTTAACAGCAAAAGCTAGTGCAGGGTAACAGCTCATTTCTGGATTTTTTTCTTTCAGTGCCTGAGGCTCAATCCTAATCTTTTTTGGGCTGTATTTATGCCAACACTGATGTTGATTAGAAGCAAAGTAGTTTCTCTTGCTTTACACTTGTACCAGTCTGATCAGCTTGGTAATGATTAAAATAAGGATGGTCATTTATAGGAAAAGTGTGAGTTAGAACACAGTACTTGTATTTGATCAAAAAATCAGGCTGCAGTTTCATGAGGAACAATACATCATCAACACTGTATACACTGACTAATACATCAATTGCCTTCTCCACAGGTCATCAAAGAACAGTCACATTTGAATGAGACAGAGACAAAAAAGAAGAAGCCACCAGATTCAACAGGTTAGATTTTTTTTTTCCTGATCAGTTTCAGGAGTACAATGGGACAGAAATGGCCATTACTCTCCTGAGCAGACCCAGTGAAGTTGGTTGGGTTACATGTGTGCTCATCAGCATGTGTGAGAACTGTCCTAGCAACATCAACCTTCTTTTCATTAGCTGTGCACATGGTGGGAAACTGCTCAAAAAAAAGGGTAGGAAGGCTCTGCAGAGGGACCT
>NW_010160325.1:886-1489 GCF_000695765.1 Mesitornis unicolor | reverse complement strand
TAAAGCAAACCAATGGTCTGCATTTTATTGGGATCTTATTAAGGAAATTAGGAAATCTGTTAAGGAATATGGGTTGCCAGCTCCATTTACTGAAACATTGCTGGATAATGTTTTCAAGGGTATATTCTGACCCTAGGGGATTCCAGACAGGTAGTGGAAATGATTTTAACATCAAGCCATGACACAAAAGTTACTGTGGCAAGAAAGATGGTATCGCCACTGTGAAGGGGAAGCGATTAAAAATCTGCACCGTGAGGACAGAGATCCTCTTAAATTAATAGGATATTGATGGTAATCAGTGTACGATGCGTCCACATATAACTTCTATTCCACTAAATTTATCAAGATAAAAATGTTTTGAATCAGATAAATGTTACCCTATGCAGTCAAAAGAACAGAGAAAATTTTTAGCAGCGGCTATTGAGGAGCAACCGTTGCTAAAATTAAGGTGGAAAACAGATGAGCCAGTCTGAATAGATCAGTGGCAGCTCACTGCAAATCAGGTTGAAATCTTAAACCAGCTAATAACAGAACAATTAGATCAGGACCACATAGTCGCAACTACGAGTCTGTGGAACACACCAGTATTTGTCATACCTAAAA
>NW_010160325.1:0-206 GCF_000695765.1 Mesitornis unicolor | reverse complement strand
CTCTGATCACTAACAAAAGATGCAAAAGTTGCTTTGGAAATTATAACAGATAAAATCAACACGTCCCATGCAAGCAGGTGATTGTTAAATCAGCCAATTCAATTAGCTATAATCAACCGAAAAGAACACTCATAAGGCACTATTATGCAATGGGATGAACAAGACAGAAACCTTAAAAAATCTTAGAATGGGTATTTTTACCAATG
>NW_010160324.1:0-15414 GCF_000695765.1 Mesitornis unicolor | reverse complement strand
GTGAAGAGAAAATAACTTGCGCTCCAGACTCACCATCTGTCCCAAGGCCCTGAAATCTTTCTTCAATCCCCTCAGACTGCGGGACGCGGCTTCCTCCCCATCTGTCTGGAAGACTAGCAGTGGGTAGTAGTCCGTCGGGTGCACCAGGTTGGGGAGTGCCCTGAGTACCATTCAGATTCGTTAGGTCTCTTAAAGCTTATAGTCTAACACAAGTACATACCTGACTCATTGTTCTTGATGTCCAGTTTTCAAAACATCATCCTTGGGAAATCGAACCCTTTGTTCAGTTTTGGGCCCCTCACTACAAGACGGTCATTGAAGTGCTGGAGCATGTCCAGAGAAGAGCAACAAAGCTCGTGAGGGGTCTGGAGCACAGGTCTTGTGAGGAGCAGCTGAGGGAGCCGGGGTTGTTCAGCCTGGACAAAAGGAGGCTCAAGGGAGACCTTATTGCTCTCTACAACTACCTGAAAGGAGGTTGGTCTCTTCTCCCAAAGTAACAAGAGGAAATGGCCTCAAGTTGCACTGGGGAAGTTTGAGTAGGATCTGTGGAACAATTTCTTCACCGAAAGGGTTGTCAAGCGCTGGAACAGGCTGCCCAGGGAAGTGATGGAGTCACCATCCCTGGAGGTATTTAAAATAAGGGTAGATGTGGCACTGAGGCATATGGTTTAGCGGTGGACTTGGCAGTACTAGGTTAATGGTTGAACTTGATGATCTTGGAGGTCTTTTCCAAACTAAATGATTCTATGATTCTGTGAAAGAAGCCACCACCCATCCAAACATTTCCAAAAGCACTTTGTTGGTGTTGAAAGCAGTCATAGATACCTTCAGGTGCTTTTTGGTGTGTTTGTGGTGCTAGGGGCCCATGTGCTGTAAATCACAGAAAGAAATTAACTAATTAGCTAATTAGAATGAGATTAGCTAATATATATTTTTTTTACAAACACAAGGCCATGGAAGTATGCAGTGCCACTATGGTCCAAAGTCCTACAAAAATCATAGCCTGTAGGGAGTTACTTAAGCATGTAGAATATAATTGTTTGTTAAATAATATATAAGCATGTAGAATAATTGCTTTGTAGCCAGAATCTCTGATTTGAAAATGAGTTTTTCCTCTCATTTCTTCATTCCTTTTATTAGGACACACATTACTCCTTGTCCCAGCAGGCAAAGTCATGCATTCACCAGAGGTGATCTTCTGGGAGTGACTGCATTTACTTATCTATCCGTCACATGGGACGTAAGAACTGGGGAGTCTGCCTGTCGTTTTACAGAAAACAGCATTCATCATTCAAAAGACAGTCCTACTAGGCTTTTATTAAACTATGTTAATAGCACCTAATGAAAGGAACAGAGCAGATAATGTCTTCAGCTGAAAGCTGGGGAGCTGAACCTGATTGCAACCCCATCATTCACAGGGTGAAACTTTATCACTGAAACACACAACTTGAGTGACTTGGCTCTCAAGTCAAGTAGCAACATATCTTTATGCTGTCTAGTCATTTTTACCATAATGACAAGTGAATGACATTATCTGGTGATGGTCACACTTTCTTCTAGACAAATCTGAGCACTCGTATGAACATTAAGCTAATTTGATACACATTGATTGAGGATGAGGCTAGAGACAGACATCTAGTTTCGCCGTGTTTCAGCTTCCCATTTGTAAAATGGATTTAATATTACTTCAGGGATGAGGCAAGGACAAGTGAGTTCAAATTTGCAAAGGTCTTCATAACTGTTACTGATGGGAACAGGAACAGCTCTGACACAGTTGTGATCCTGATCGGGACAGTGCAGTCCTCCCCACACCACCACATGCCCTATGCTTCAAAGTGCTCTGTGCCAAGGGAGTAGGCTACAGCCCCGCAGAACCCACCAAAGAATATATATCTAAGAGTCCTTCTTTATACGTGATTCTATTTTTTTATTAATGCTGTATATACAACTGTACCTGGGAGCTACAGATACGGGTAATGCCAGAAAACTCAGCTGCCAGAAAACTCAGCCACCTTTGTTGTACAGCACAAAGTGATCTTGAATTTAATCTGTGGTTCTATCTTAATCCAGTATATCATCGCAGTTCACATAATTGCACATTCATATTCTTCATCTTGATAGGTTTTCTGATTAAAATTAAACTCCATTCATAGCCAGTGGTAGAAGAATAGATCCATATCTACAGGTTACTTTACTCATTCTCATGAAGAGTTGATATCACGATTTACCTCTTGATCTGCTGAAATAATATTTAGCATCCAACTACCACCACCCATCCAACTGAAAAGGCGAATACATCAACATATAGACGCATAAACATGCCTGCAAGAATCTGTTATTAGTTCAGTGCTAACCTACCAGCTACAAAGTATTTTCATGGTACATAAAGACCCTTAAGTTACACTTAGATCTGCACAGAGTGGATCAAGAATTATTTCCTACAAGTAACCGGGCAACTGTAATTCAGAATTACTTCAGTGATTTCAGGGGAGCTGTCCTGAGCTGCACCACCTGATGCAGCAACTCACTGCAGTTACATACGACTGTCAAACTGCTGAATAAAAGCCTCCAGCGAAAAATGTCCCAGAGCATTACTCAATTATTTCAGAAGTTTCACTGTAAATCAGCAGGGCTATCTGCACTGGGTTTTAGACTGAGCAGACCCTTAGCTGTGTTCGTTCATTGATGCCTAGGAACAACTGGGGTGTGACTGCTCTGTGTATTTACTACACTGGAAAAGCATCTTATATGGTGCAGATAATGTTGCTCTGTAGCTAGGATTTCTAATAACCAATTTTGCTTTCCAAAGATATATAAGAGCAGTAAACAAATGTAATACCTGCAGGTTACTTTTGTTACTTGCAGGTTTTCTTTTGTTACTTTTCCTTTATAGCAAAGCAAACTCAAGCACGTGTATATACAAGAGCCAACAGAAAATGGGAAGCAGAATACAGAAGGCTCTTACGAATCAAACTAATAAATTTGTGTAAATCTATGCCTAAATCGTTACACTGCTGTATGCAGATTTCTTTTGTTCATTTATGATACCACCGTGTTACTTACTGGCATCCACACTGGGGTATCATACCCCACCAGGCATTACTGATTTGCTTGGGTACATGTTGCAATATAAACACAGGCCACTGCAGTGATGCTCACATCTATCTACTGCTGAGCACAGACTTCATCTTGAACTCCTGTCCCAACAATCTCTCATCACTACAACACTCACCTGTTGGACATTGTGATCAGTGCCACCTCCAAACGTTCCTGCAATGGAGGCAAAGTTCCACTTTGTGTTGGTGGCAGGAAGAGAATGGCAGGGAGTGGATGCGGTGAGATGTCTCGCTGGGACATCTATGATTTTCGAAGAGTCTGGTGAGAGAAAAATTGGGATGTGACAGTGGGGAATAAGCAAGAGAAGCAAGTATTGGTGGTGAGAGGGGAAGGGGAGATGCTGTGGGGTTTAGGAAGCTGTTGGGAGAGGAGGGCTGGGAGGGGCGAGTGGGATTTTTAAGGGCGGCTGCTGAAGAGTTTGGAAATGAGTGAGGTGCAGCCCTTCTCCATTTCCAGATCCTCTCTTCTTTCTGTGCTGTCCTTGTATGGGATGTTTTGTGCTGTCCTACCCCCAGGCAGGCAGTGTCTACTGGCATCCTTTGTGGTGAGGCTAGTGGGGAAAAAGAGCACAGCCAGGAGGGGACACAAACCCAGATATTTCTGTTCCTGCTACTAGGGAGGATGGGGAAAGGAATGAAGCCAGTGCTGCCAGCACCAGTGAGAGCCTCCCACTCCACAGCAGAGAGCTGTGGGATCTGGGAGCAAGGCTGAGCTCTTCCCATCCCTCCCAACATCCCCCTTCCCACAGCCCTGGAGAAGGAGACGTGCCCTCCACATCCTGCCAGGCCTGGCTCCTGCCTCCTTTGCCTGACCTTTGGATCAGATCTGTTCTCAGTTCAATCTTGAGATATTATATTCAGAATTACTTAATTGAATTCATGTCTAATTTAGCCTAACCTCATCAATGATTAAACAATTAAAATTATTATTGCTCTTCTATCTAATCCAGGAGGCACTGTAATGAAATAGCACGTCTGGAAGAAATGGAAACAATTGAGCAGTTGCAGACAGAGGTCCAGAGGAAGGATGAAAACTCAGCAAGGGCGTTTAATGAGTGTCTGGGTTACCACTGCAAAAAGCCTCACTCTTTCGGGTTTCAGTCCCTTGGCATCTTGCAGACAAGATCATTATCATCAGTTACCAAACGCTGGTTGTAAGTGTGAAGTACAAATATGTTATATCAGAGAAGCTGAGATGCTGGATCTTCCCGCCTGCAGGTAACGGCAACCTCAATGCTCTGAACTGATGATGGTTTGGGACCGGGGTAGCGGAGAGATGGCCCTTCCTCCAGAGCAGTGCAGCTGTGACTCAACAAAGTCAGTCGAAGGATTCAGCTTTCAGGAGCCACATCACTGCAGACAAGATCCATATGGGAGCTGCTTTGATGTAACCGAGAATATTCAGTGATAAGGAATTACCAGTGAAAACACTTCACCTTTTGAGTATGCCTTTCTCCTTTTTCTGCCAGATTTTATTGGCATGCTGTAACTCCCATCTTTTCTCTCAGGCATTTTGGAAAGCTGGTCATTTAAGGACTAGGAGGAAAGAGCAGTAATGGCAAGAATCTGAAGCTCACCTTCACTGAAAACCTGTCCAATCAAATAAAAGAAAATTTTCATTAAAATATTGCCAAAATGTAATTCACTGTTTTAAAAGATTATATCCATGTAAAAAAAATAGTTTCAGAATCGTTAGTGAAAGCTCTACATGCAAACATAAGACTAAGATGCCTTTTCAAAATTTTCTAGAAATCTGGAGGATGTTGAATTAAAATTCCTAGACCAAAATCCCTCTTTAAATCTATTAGTCTGGGTAGCATTCAAACCACCGGTTCTCATCACCAGCTATGACTAGATGCAGCCCAGGCAACAAATATTATTTGCATAGTTGGCATCAACAAAACCTGAACCTTTTCCTTTAGCTCACAGTTCATGCCAGATAAAGCTACTGCAGAGCGTGAGGCTACTTTCTCTTTATATCTCGTTTGTTTTGGTTACATTTCATCCTATTATTTCTTGCAGTCATATAGTATAATTATCTGATCTGTGATTTACGCTATTATTCAGAGCAGTATAAATAGTTTATTGCTGCAGGAGCACAGTGTGTCCAGATAACATCAATATTTTATTTATCTCTGGTTATGTATGTATTTGGTTATCTAGGTGCTTATTAAGTATGGAATTATTATAATAGCTGAGAATAAATAGCAACTGAAAAGAAGCAAAAATAAGACTGGAAACAAAATGTGTCCAGAATGGCACCTGCTCTTTCTCTCCCTGTCCTGCCTGCCAAGTATCATAAAAAGAGAGCATTTTCAGGGCATTTCCAAAGAGCTAAACCCACCACCATTGTATCAGAGAGCAGATGCATTATTCTCATTAGTGGTGTCTCTCACATTTCCAGAAATTGTAATGCCTTTGTCTTAACTGTCAGGTCTGAATTGAATCTGAATTCATTCCTTCCTGGATTGCTCTGAAAGGAAACTTCAACTCTCAGAGAGAGTGGTGGTTCTGAAAAATGGAATACATGATTTGTGTGCAATTTTATGCATTTGGTTTTTTTTTTCTGCATTTCCCTCACATTTTTCTAGTATTAAATTGTGGTGTTACTACAGCCTGTGTAATACAAGGTACTTAAAGAACAAATGAGTACCAAAGGGAGCAGTTTTCTGGGACATATATATAGCCTTATCGGGTAGCCCATCTTTGCTACAGTTAGCATTAACACTAGAATATTCAAGTACAAAGTACTGTAGGCAGCAAAATAGCCACCCTGCCAGCAGGCCATTAGTTAGCTCCTGCCAGACACTACATACATTATTTGTGGCAGGCGTCTACTTTAAGAATAATGATAAAAAAGCTTGTAATGAGAACAAGCCCCAAATGGTCCATCACTAGGAAGTGCAAGGCTTTTGCAAATACTTCGGTAACCCTGCCTGATGTGCTGGATTAAACCTGATGCTAGCTGGACAAAATACTGAAGTCTCGGGCAAAATAACGTGATTTATTTAAAGAAAGATAATGTTCAACTTCTCTCATCATATATCTCAACACAGTATGGTTTGTGTTGGAAGTGACCTCAAAGATCATCTCATTCCCACCCCCCTGCCAGGGGCAGGGACATCTCCCTGTTGGGATGCATCGCTCCTGAGCTTGGAGGAGGTGATCCTTGAATATTAACCAGCTTTCTTGGGCTTCTCTTCCCTCCGGGGCTTCATCTCATGATACTCTGCCCAGCAGGTCCTAGAAGAGGCCAAAGTCTGCGCTCTTGATGTCCAGGGTAGTGAGCTTGCTGTGCACCCTCCTTGCTGCCCTGACGAACTTGAACTCCAGTGTCAGAAAAGCTTTAGAGCAGAGGACCTGTTTGAACCCAAGGCTGAGAGACTTCATCCCTACACACCGCATCTTGGTCTGTGAGTGGAGTAATTAAAATTGTTCTTACCTATAGCCTGGGCATACCTAGAAGCCCAAGCCACGAACAGATTCTTTGTGCATACATACAGAGGGCAGAGAAACCTGAGTCCATTCTGTCTGGATTCAACCCCAAACCAGAAATGCTGGTACAAAACCAGCCCAGTAGAAATTAATCATTTAGGTTGGAAAGTTGTCTGATTGCATCCATAAAGTCCCCAATACGTACAGGCACTGTGCACACAAATATGCAAGCATGTGTTGAAAACCAAAATCTAAAAGTGTCAATACTGAAGATGGGGTAGGGAAGTGAATTACAGGCTCTTAAAATTATTACAGGGACGTGTTCCACTATAGAAAACTGAGAATGTGTAGAAAAGCTAAACTCGAGCTTCACATCTGAAGGACTTTTTCAGCTGTCCAAGCAAATCTCAGCCTCTGCACAAAACAATGGTGTTCAGACCACAGCAACAACTGCCACACAATTGATGGGCTCAAGAATAACAAGCTGACGAGTGGATTTGGCATCCCCACAGCCAGACCCTGAAGATCTATTGCTCTGGAGTGGTGCACGTCAGTTTTCTTTCACTGGAGTCCCACAGCAGATTTATACACAATGACGTTAATTGAAAAGGAATAAAGCCACGCATTCTCCTAACAACTGGGGCGCACTCAGCATCTCGCTGTCCAGCATCTCGCCATCCAGCCTGACTGGCAGCCCAGCAGTCACTGCTCTCTCGTCAGGGGCAGGCACCTGACACTGAGAATGGCCCCACAGAGAAACAGGGTCACAGCTGGGCTCTTTGTTGAAGGATGCTCTAACACAAACGCCAGCTATTTCCAAGGAATCTATTAATCTTCTACAGCTCTAATGCAGAGTCATTAAATGCATCCTTCTCCTTGCTCCTCATGACCCAAATGGTTAATGATGTCTTCTTTATATGCCTTAGAGAAGATGGGCTTCCTCCTTGTAACTCAGACTAATGCTTACTCTGCAGAGAAATGAGAGAGCCTTTCCCCCGCTTGACAGGAGTCCCTGTTTCTGTAACATAACCTGGCTCTGGTCCAGCTGTTTGAGCTTTCCCACTGCTATCTCCTTTGCTACCAGAGAGTGGTTTATTTTTCTGGGTCCTTTGCCAAGTTTGTGCCAGGTACTGATTGCTAGAAAGAAAACCCTAAAACCAAGCAGAGTAGGGTAAATAACCAGCAAACTGTTCCCTCTACTGCTTGTTCAAAAATAAGTGGGAGTTGCACTTGATAATCTTTCCTGAAGGCCAGTACTTCAGCAGAATCAGAGAGTCTGCTTGCATACAATACCATTTCAGTCTTGGAAACAGGCTAAAACTTTGGTCTGCGCTCTGTCATTGCGTTAATCCCATGCTCAGTTAGGCACTCCAGTGAAGGTGACACTAGGAAACAAGGTGACACATCTCTGCAGAGATGGCCCCAAAGGAGGGGGTCTGGGACCCTGCTCCCGTGCTGCCTGGCCAGGGAAGCAGGTCCCCAGGGAGGGATGTGCCAGTCTCACTCTGTTCCCTTCGCAGCCACAGAAATTCATCTGGGAGCAGAGTCAAAGCAGCTTTGTCACCGCTGAAAATCCCCCCAGAAAGCCCAGGTTCAGGACCTGTCTGGCTGAGAGGTGGGCTCATGGGCTCTGGAGGTGGCTGCTTTCCCAAACTCCTCTGCAAATCCCTGACTTGGAGGCTACTCGCAGCTTTGGAGAGGTTTTTCAGGGTTATCCTGTCCTGATGAATACCTGCGAGTCCTGCCACTGACTCAGCCTTTCTCCCTGGTGCCAGGGACTGGCCGGCTCCCTGCAGAGGAACTGAAAATGCCATTCCAGGCAAAGGCAGGATTATTAAGGAGAGAAACCTTGTTATTTCTTCCCTGGATCTTATTGGCTTTTTGTTGTTTCCATTAACTTTTATGAGTTTAATAAACATGCCCGATTTTAAAACATAAAGTATTTTCCTGGCCTTGGAAATTCGATTTTCCATCTAGTCCAAATGCAACAGCTGTTTTAAACTGCTCACCAAAAGAAATCACTGAAACAACACTTCTGAGTATTTTGTATTATTTCACTGTAACACATAGATGATTTGGAATATAGCCACTAAATTAATTGTGTTCATTGTTGTATAAACCCAGTGAAAGAGCAAAAATGGCAGAGTAAAAATATCTTTACCTGTGTGATGACTTGATTTAAAAGCCTTTTCTGCCCAGCTGCTCATTGGTCAAATCTGAAACATAGTGACTCCATTCATTAGTGCATTAAATTTCTTTTGTGATGGTAAAAGTCAGACTTAAAAACAGAGAGACTAATGCAGTGACTTGATGAGTCTTTACATAAAATCAGCTGAAAGTGTTAATGGTGCCCCTGTCTCAGGAACATGTAAAAGATGGCAAAGAAATGATATAATGCCCAGATATAATCTAGTTTCCCTTCAGTTTTCCTTCAGAGCTCACCAATCTCACAATTACTGAAGCACAGTGGTGGTTCAAAGTCACCTTTGTTAAACCAGCCAAGCTTCAACATACGCATGTCCCTGCAGCCCCGGTTCTGCACCAACGTCTGGCTGAATTAAAATAGGTGTGAACCCTTCTAAAAACTTGAAAGGTCTTTGCAAGGACTAAAAGTGTTACTTGATTACAAGTAAGATGGCAGTTGAGAAAAAAAATCAAGCTAATTTAAGGACTGCGGGACCTGCAAGGCAGTCCAGTTGTCCAGAGGGCTCTAGAGAATGAGATCAGATACAGCACACTGCATAATTACTCACATTGGGCTAAATGCAGACAGGAACATTGGGTCACTATCAAAAGACAACTTCAATGACTTTTAATAGGTCCAGAAGTGAATTACTAAAAGTGAAATTACTAAAAGCCTGCATTCCTTTCTGAAAGCGCAGTACATAAATATGTAAATGCCTTTCCAGTAACCCCAGAATAATTCTTTAGGAATACCTGGACTTCTATTTAGCCTCTGTGGAATCCTACTTTATACAGCCTATTATAAAGCAAACCTAATCAGTTTACAGCTACTGCAAGCCCCAAGAAAAATAACACCAAGTCTTTGCTAGAAATTGAGCTGCTTTTCCCAGTGAGTCCCATATTACTGCACTGGGGCAACTTGTAATGAGACACAGGCAGTAAGATGAAGGCCTTCTCCCTCTTCTCAGCTCATGTTCAAATTATTATTATAAAAACATTTCCCAGCAAAACCATATTTATTTGCCCCAGGCCCTAGAGCAAAAATTCTCTATCTGATGTTTAAATAATGACAACTAATTTGCAGGATACTGGTAATCTTAGATCAATTGCCCACAAGCTGTTTAAAAAAAATATTAAAAACCTTCTCTGCACACCACTCAGGAAAATGTGAACATGTGGTAATGCAGAGAGAAAACTGCAGAGCAGGGACAAAATGGAGAACCAGACCAAAAGGCTTTATGACATAGTGCAATCGGCAGCTGCAATCCAGAAGAAAAAGCTATTTAAAAGTCTACTTCCAATGGAAACATTTGTCTTTACACCTGTAAGCTATACACAGTAACCAGCTTTCTCCCCCTATATTCTTTATTCTTCCTTTGTTTTTTTCTCTTCTGGCTGAAATATTCGGATTTCAGAAACACATCTCCCTTCAATCCACTTCTTCCTAAGTAAAACAGGACACAGTACAGGAAAAGTGGCTCCAAGGTGGATTCTGAATAGCGTGGCTCAGGCTTCGAGGCAGTGAGACCAGCAATAACCAGACCTGCAGTGATCAGGTCAAGACAGCACCAGTAGGTCCGTTAGGTCAGACACTATTGATCACACAGGAGACAATTCTTGCACAAGACAAAGAAAACCCCAGGAGGTCATGAGGTACTGCTCTGAGGCTCAGCTGCACCCACCCAGCATGGCCAGCCCCCACTGACTCCTCGGGGTGCTGCCTCCTGTAGGCATGGCTCCCAGTTCTGCAGCACCAGCAGGACCCAGGCATTTGTTCATGCCTTTACAGGAGGCTCTTGAAGACATCACATTTTCCCCAGAACTGTAAAACCATCCAACAGAGCTCCACCGCAGAGACAAAATCTATACAACACCCAAGTCACCTCTACAGAGCCGTCTTCTCTCCAAGCTTATTTTGGCTTACAGGCTGGGTACTTACAGATAAAAAAACCAGCAAAGTAATTTGGTTTTGCCTCATAAGCAAGAGTTAGTTACAAAAATACTCGGTATTTTTAGTACAATCTGCGATATTGCAATGGGGCTACACAAAATATCTCATTTTCTAACTTCCATTTCTGAGCATTAAGATTAACTTTGTGGTTCACTCTTGCTGTGTGCTTCTGTGGCCAGTGGGCCAGTGGGATATGAGACACTTTGTTCTTTTATTTTTTTCTCTGATCACAGCTGATTAAGTTAAGGTTCTGAATTTCAAAATATTCTGGTAACAAACTTACCACTCCATGTCCTCAACAGGTGAAGATAAAGGGGCATTATACAACTACTATTGCTGTCGTCCACCTACACAACTGGGTAACAAGACCCTTCTATCATAAAACCACATATAAAGGACTTGATCAGATCTCAGCTGAAAGGACAAAAATTTGAAACAAACTTTCTGATTTCAACTGAGTGTAAACAAGATGTGTGCACGGAGCCATCTCCTTTTCATGGCCCACAGCTTCCTTCCATCACTAGCAAGTGAGATGCGGAGCTACATCAGTCAAGGTGGTCTCTGCAAAGGCTTTTCTTTCTTCTTGTTGCATGTCCCAGCTGAAGTCAGACCTTTTACTTGGGGAATATAAAAGCCCCAAGCATAGAGCTGTAGGGTCCCTTTCAGCAATAATTCAGCCTTGCTGGAGACAGCCAACTTAATGCAATCTTAATGTGATAAACTGCTAAACTGCTAACTTGATTGGATTCAATGAGATGTAAATTATTAGATTCAATAAGTACACAGAGAGCATTTCACCTCACATTTTGCTCAGAAGGATTCTGCCTCCAGTCTCTTCATCATTCCTGTTAATGATATGCTCACAGTGATGAGAAAGGTTTGGGACTTAAGCTGTCCTCTGACTCCTCATGAGCCACCAGAGCATCCTCTTCTGTAGTAACGTGTCTTTTACTGATAAAAAACTTTTTTCATAAGCTGCAATCACTTATGGACACAAGTTGGTTTTCAGCATGGTTAAAATTGAACTAAACACACTCTGTTCATCCAGATCTGTGCAAAATTCACATATGCTTAAGCCAAAGAATTTCTTCTCACGTGGATTAATTTTTAGTAACTAAAAACTTTGTGGCAACAAGTAGATGTTTATGGCTTCTTATTCACTAAAAGATTCTTTAAAATCTGTTCTGCTGGACACAGAAATCACTGCTGCCATTCCAAAAAAGGGGAAAAAATCATGGGACACTATGAAAATATGTAGAGAGACATTCAGAAAAATATGAGTCCAAACCAGTGTCTCTGAGCTTGTAAAATCCAAGTGGATTTACATTCCCCTGTGGTTTGTAAACATTTTGAAAAGATTTATTCTTACAGCCTTTTTCAGATTCTGACTCAGACAAGTGATGTTTCTTAATTTTATTTAGCTGGTGTATTTCTAATCAAAAAAACGTGCCGGTTTGCTCTTTGTGCACTCTGCAATGCTCACCTTCTCTTCACCTTTAGTTTTCCCTGTCTGCCATTTAGCAGGTGATGTCCCAACATCCTCACACAGTATTTTTCCAATTTACCATGATGTAATCCATAACTACCACCCTTTTTGACAATTAATCTTTGCTGGGATGAAGGCACACTTCCACTTTACAGATGTTGCTTTTTATTCATTTAACATTTTCTTCTTTAATATATAGTTACTCATTTTAAAAGCCTTTGAGAAAATAAATTGAAATATATAACAGATAATCTCTTAGACCTATTGGGAACATCATACTGTACCACTTAGAAGAGGTTTTAGGTGTTCCTCCATGTCACAGAATCGCACCAAAATGGCTACACGCACACAAATAATAAACTCAAAGAAGCTTTAATCTGCAACTGAAATGAAGCAGGCAAAACTTCATTCACCAAAACAACATTCCACTGACATTCAACAAATACAGGTTCGATATGCTGGTTGGGAATACTACCAGACACAGCTGAGTTAAGAATTCTTAAGTTTTGGCCAAACGATCCAAAATGTGCACTCACTCACTCACCAAAAAAGGGAGGGCTCTCAATCTCGAGAAGTTACCTTAAGTGGCGTCCCAACTCAACGGGAGAGTCCCCGACTGCAGACCCACTGCTCCGAGGAGGACCGACTCCAATGAGTCCTCCGGCGGGGCCCCATTTATACCCTGATCGAATCTGATCTGTGGTCAATACATGGTCGTGTCACCCCCTACTGGTTGAGGACCCCAACTTTCCCACCTTTGACCCCCCACTGTGTGGACCAGACATAAGCTGTGAGGGGGGAGGCAGTCCTGGCGCCACCAAGGCCAGAAACTTTAGCACTGTCTTTGTTGGGTCTTTCTCAGGTCTTTAGTAGGGTGGGTACATCTGCCACACTCCACTTCAGACGTCTCTGAAAGGAATTCTTTAAACAAAGCACTCCTACTTGGCTTTGTTCAACAGTTTTATGCTGAATAATGCTCTGTCAAAAATCAAAATTCTGATTGATGTTTTCAAAGGATTGGTTTAAGAGCTCAAAACCAAATCAAATAGTAATTTCAGACTCCACAACTCATGTCGAATTTTTCATTTTGCCTTAGAGGAGTGTTTCAGTTCCCAGTAGGACCAGAACCTAACCAAGTGATGTTAAGAAATGGTTCCCTATAATTCCCCAAACACGGCCACACAGTATGACATTTGTCATGTCCTCTGTGATGTTATTACACTTCTATGACAAATGGTAACCAAAGAATCTGCAGTACAGATCTCTTAGGAAAGCACCTACTACTGGACAGAGCAAGGGATCTCCGGTTCACCTGTAACTCAGTAGCCCTCAGAGGAGCAGCAAAAACCTCAGCAAGCCCTCCTGCAAGCCCACAGCAGCCAAGTATGGAGCAGAGCTGGTCATGGTCTGCCATGACTGAAGCCAGTTTTTTAGAGCCCCAGCTGACACCGCACCAGGGATTGCAACAGCACCACAGCCACCATGGACTACAAATGTTTTCCAGCCTGATGAGAAGGTGTATTCGTCTCTTCCATCTGTTAAGAATCCAGCTTAGGTGTCAGAGGTGGCTGGTGGGTTGATCATCTGGCCCTAGATGACTGGAGTATCACATATGGTCCTTCTTGTGGGGTTTTCAAACTGATGCCTCCCACTTTGAAGTTATCTGCTCTGTTCCTCATCTTTCAACTTAACACTGAGTTTTTGGACATTTTAATGTGCAGTTGCTAAGCAGTGGCATGGCTAAGAAGCCAGTGATATCAGCAGTGCCTTTAAAATGACACTTCTGGGCATAAAAGAGCTTCTCACACTGCTCTTTCTGCTCAGATAGGACCGAATTTCACAATCCCTGCAATTATAAAAAATGCAACCTGCTGGCTAGCTTCATCAGCGTTCTTAATCTCATTTATTTTCCTATGGTCAGACAGGTGAGTTATTTCTAGCTTATTATTGCTAAATAATGAGCAATTGCATCCCAGATTAGAAAATCCCTTTGGGATCCAAAGCCACAAATGCTGCAGTATGGACATACAGATAATTAGAGGCTGATCCAATGCAAATCCCACTGAAATCAAGAAACAAGAGAGAAGGAGTTATAATGAGTAATTGCTGCCCAAGAATACAGGTGCAATCTCTGCAGGGAACTTGTTGAAGAGCCTCTAAAATACTTGTGGCATTGGATTTGGGAAAAGAAGGCACAAAACCAAGGAAGAGGTTGAGAAACCTCTTCAGCTCTCAACCAGGACCTCTACAGTCACCAACTCCTCTGATGGTGAAGGAACATGTGAATCTCATGAGGACAACCTGGTTTGAGGAAGCAGTATGGAGCATTTTGGGAAGTGAGACATAAAGCCTGAGTGGGCCTTTAGCAGGCAGCATATTCACAGGCTTTGCCTCCAGAAAATTAAATTCTGATCCAGAACTGTGTATTTCCTTCCTGACTCCATCCTGCCATGTGCTACTCTCAAAGGTCAGGCAGAAGCATTAGAACATCATTTTCCCACAAATTGTTAATAGTCAGTCTTAGAAACCCAAAATGAAGGCATAAAGCTTGTTTTGCTATATTAATACAAATAGGGACTTTTATTTCCCATTGACTTATGTGTACTTAGCCGTATTATCACCAGGTATCAATGCGTAGCTGTTGTGGTTTAAGGCTGGGCCAGCCACTAAATCCTGGACAGACGCTCTCTATTAACCCCTCTCCCCTTCCCAGAAGGGAAGAGAAAAGAGAATAAGGAAGAGAAACTTTACGGGTTGGTAAACAAAACTAACAAGTTTAATTAAAACAATAATACTAATACTACAGGATAATAATGTAAATATGAAAATAATGAAATATATACAAATAAGTACAAATATATATACAAAACCAATATAAAATCCTCCCCCCACCCTTCCCCCCAATGACGAATACGTCCCCAGAGGCTCTGCAGAGCCGGGCACTGGAAAAGTCCCAGACCAAACTCAGCAGCAGGTGGGAGCAGGATGCAGGAACACATGAATCGGGACCAGTGGCAGATGAACTAGCAGGGTTCTGCTCAGGCCTTGGCCTCTGCAGGATTGAGACGGACAGAAGGGTCTGAGATGGAAGGGCTCCAAGATGGAAGAAGGGTGAAAAGGATCGAGACCCTCGGGATCTCTCGGTTTTTATACCAAGTATGACATATGTGGGTTGGAATACCTCGTTGGTCCGTTTTGGGTCTGCTCCCCCCCCCCTCCGTAGGCACAGACACAGCACCCAT